>NC_047058.1:12811228-13006977 GCF_000738735.6 Corvus cornix cornix | reverse complement strand
CTCTTGTTGGTTCTGGTGAGATCTGGTAAATCTCTTCCTTAAGTTCCTTTTTCAATTTCTGATGGCCTTCTTCAATCAAGCTCCGGACTTGCTCAGCCAAAAGACTTGTTTCCACGGATGAGACATGGGTGCGAAACGGGGCTGTGACGGTGTCCTCGTAAATCCTCAGTTTGTTCACCAAGACGCCCACCCTGTCCTCGCCTTCCCTCCATTGCAGCGTTGCCAGGTAACGGGAGTATATCTCTGGTCCAAGGCGTGCGAACCTCAACCACATCTGTGACGTGCACTGGACACCATCTGGGCTCTTAGGAAATCTCTCATCTTCTGAGAAAATGATCTCCAGCACAGCCAATTCCCTCAGGCACCGGATACCTTGTTCCATTGTGCTCCATTTTCCTTGGTGCACCTGGAGGTCTTCTTTACAAAGGTACCTGTCCCTTACACTTGTAAGCAGTCGCCGCCAGAGGCTGAGGGTTTCTTGGGTTCTCCCGATCCCCTGGTCAATGACCACATCCCGGGACAGAGATCCCAGTTGCCTGGCCTCACTTCCGTCCAGAATGGTGTCATTGGCTGCAGCGTCCCAGATGCGGAGCAGCCAGGTCAGGATAGACTCGTTCGTCTGGCGGGTGAATTCCCTCCGCAGGTCTCGCTCAGCTCACCCAGGGATAGCGACCGAGTGATGATCTCTGCTCTGCCTCTTCTGCTGGGTGCGAAGGTCTGCTGCATCCTCCTCAGTCACTATGCGACTGATTTGCTTTTTGATTTCTTCTTCTGCACGGGGGCAACTGCAATCGGTTTAGGCTGTTCTGGTTCAGTGATGGTTTGCATGGGGACGCTGACAGTGCTTTTGGTTCCTTTCTCCTCTGTGACAGTCTGTGTAGAGATCGACACTGTTGCTTTTGTTCGGTTCCTTTCTCCTCTGTGTCAGTCTGCGTAGAGATGGATGCGGTTGCTTGCTCTTGTTCCTTTCTCTCTGTGACGGTCTGCGAGAGATGGATGCGGTTGCTTTGCTCTTGGTTCCTTTTCCTCTCTGTGACGGTCTGCGTAGAAATGGATGCGGTTGCTTTGCTTCTTGGTTCCTTTCTCCTCTGTGACGGTCTGCGTAGAAATGGATGCGGTTGCTTTGCTTTTGGCTCCTTTCTCCTCTGTGACGGTCCTGCGTAGAAATGGGTGCGGTTGCTTTGCTTTTGGCTCCTTTCTGTGTGACAGTCTGTGTAGACATGGTATTTGCTGCTTTGCTCCTTTTTTCCTCCTCCTCAAGCAGACGTTGCACCACACTAAGTAGTGTTTTGTTTCTAAGCATGGTGTACACAATGCAGGCCATAGAGAAAAAAGAGAAGAGAACTGACAAGAAGATTATACCATCCTTAACATCCAGAGGGAACTCAATTTTTTCAAAAACTGCTGTGCCTGGCCTGAAAGGCTGGAAGAAACCACTCTCTACTCCTCCACCAGGGGCTGGCTGTGATTGTTGAAGAGGTCCCAGACATAGGAGCCCAGACTAGGACAGCCAAACAAAATTGAGTATATATTCCGAATGGTATTCATCGCCTCGCAGGTTATTATGCTATAGACATAATAAACCAATAAAGCAATTCTCATACCATTCCCTGGTTTTAACAGGAGTAATACAACAGGCAGGTAGTTCCCCATGTGAGGAAAAACATAAAGAGCAAGATACAGTACCCATGCAGACCAGCTGAGCACCATGGTGAATAGATTTCTGTTTATACAAAATTGTAATTCTGACTTTTTCTCAGAGCAAGCCCCACGTTGGGCGCCAAATTATGTACTAGTTTGAAAACAAACCAGTGGGAGGCACTAAGTCAGAATAACAATTTAATGGAAATTAAAGAAAAGGGGAAAAAAAAAAGGTAAAAGAAAACACTGTCAAACTGACAGAGTCAAGGTACAACCTGACACCCTGTTAGGCAGGGTGGTGGTAGCAGTCTGGTAGAATGGTGGCTGCAGTCCTCTGAAGCAGTGATCCTGTAGTAAAACAGTCTGCTCTTCCTCAGGAAGTCCAATGGTGGCTGTGTAGCTCCTGTCCTCTGGAAATCCAGTGGGAAGCCGCTGTCTCTGGTGTTCAGCCTCAGATTATATCCACGATGGGATGCTTGGTTCCTCCCTCTGGGTGGAGCATCTCACAATGGGGTGATGAGTCATGAGGCAAAGTGTTGATTAGGCTCATTAACAGAAGATAGTCCGGAGGGAGTTATCTCTGAGTCAGGCGGCAGGACAATGATGGGCAATTAACAGAAAGATAGTCTGGGGGGAGGAGGCAAGGAAACACTGCCCCACCTGATTTCAACGGCTGATGGGGATGGTAATAGAATACACTGCAACCCAGGACAGTGGATTTAAGGAACACATTCAATGTTTGTTGTGCAATCCCCTGCTATTCTGAGTGGGGGATTGCTCTTCCCCTACTACTCCCAGTGCACTGAGCCCGGGTCTGGAGGTTAATGTGCCAACCCCAAAATCTGCTCTGCTGATACAAGTTATTGCCTGGTTGCATTTGCTCTAGCCACTCTCTTGCTTCCAGTGGTGCCTGTGAACTCAGCAAGAGAAGAGGTTTTTTTCTCTGTCACCTTTCTGGGACCTGGTGCTGCCTAGCTGCCCCCACTCAGTGCCTGCAGAGAGCGCTGGCTGCCACAGGACAAATCCCCTCCAGGAGCAAGCTGGAAGAGGGGGAATGGGGGATGGTGGCAGGTAGAGCTCATGGCCTGTGCCTCAGCCCTAATTGGTTTTCTAGTATAGGTTCAGGTAAATCCTTAGAGACTCAGATAAGGAAGGTGAACACCTAACACAGAATAAATGCAGAAGACACCACATACGAACGGTTTAGTGCTTCTGTGTTTGGATATAAAGGTAGAAGCATCTCCAGGCTTTCATGGCTTTCCTGGGCTCTTAGAGCAGTCCAACAGTTCTACCTTTGTTGAATATTTTTTTCTTACAAAATGTCTTTTGTTAACTAGAAAATAATCTCCCCTTTGTGACAAAACCCTTCTGGCTAAGGTGGAAAATGTTCGTGGTCTGCCTCAACTAAACAATAATGTGATGTTATCTAATAATCTAGTGTGAAATTAGTCAGATGTGACTTTTTTGCCCATGTTATCAACTTGCAATCAAGGAACAGATTTTAAGCAAATGAAGAGGTAGAATTTCTCTAAATTTAATTGTTGTTGTACTCTTTTATCCTGATATAGTGGCAAATAAGTTAGAGAATTATCCACAGTCCCCCCTCCCCATCTTTTTCTGTCCCACAGAGTTACACTTACGGAAAAGGATAAGTATAGGCACTCTAATATCTCAGCAGTTGGGGGTAATGAGCTGAGCATTAATCCATCTATTGGAAGATCTTTGAAGAGAATGCTTTGATCCACAACAACATTCCCGGTGAGAAAAGAGGCACCACCTGAGTCTTCACAGCCAGAGCCAGGTGCTGGTTTGATGTTTCTGCGCTTCTGAGTGGGAACAGCCCCTCAGGTAAAGGGTGCAAAGAAAACAGTCCATGAACCAGTGGAATGAGGTCATTGTCTAGGGAGCTCAAAACCAGAAAACCAGAAACTGTGGCCATGCAATGTAAAGAGTCCACTGGTTAGAGACCCCACTGAAACTCCTGTCATGCCTCACCAATAGTAAGATTTCTTCTGTTTCAAGAGCTTTCTTGTGGCCTCCCTAGGCTGTGAGTTTCCTTTCATGTATTGGATGTTCCTGTTAATGTCAAAGCTATTGTCATGGCTGTTCTTAAATTGTTTAATGACCACTGTGTTAGAGTTTAAATAATTCTGTACTGTACTGGGTTACATGGCAAGGTTTTGGTGGAGGAGTCTATAGGTTGAGAAGACACCAGAAGCTTCCCCTTTGTCAAAGTCAATGCCACCTGGCAACAAGACAGACCCACCACTGGTCAAGGATGAGGCCATCAGAAGCACCACCCCTGTGACTCTCCATCTTCACAAAAACCTTCTGCATTTTCCACAGCTGACTATAGCTCAGACAGCAGTGGGAAGGGGATATGTTTTCCATGCATTTGTCCTAACACACACTACTTTTTGGAAAAGTACCCCCCCCAAACCTGCAAAAAAATTTGACACTGCCCATTGTGTAGTCAGCACTGTTTGTCTGGGCAGGGGTATAGAATATCACATACTGGTTAAACTGCATGTAACATGTGAGACTGTTTACATTTGCCTCTACAGAAAAAGTGCCTCTTTCCTTCAGTATCTAGAGTTTCACCTGACACTGGTAAGTATTGGTTGACTTGTGTCAGCTGTGGGAATGAAGCCTTTCCCACTCTGTTTATGTAGGTGCCACAGGTATTACACAATGCATGTGGAAGGCAGCCACTTCCATCAGTAACCCTGTGTTTTCATTGCAAAATGACAGCAATAATAGAGAGAGGTGAAAATTACACTGTGAGACTTCCAAGCTCCATTAGCTAATAGGGGTGCCTGAGCTCTTTGCTCTAACTTATCTTGGGATGTGCAATAACAGGGAATATAGCCCTATAATGCCCAGAGAAATGCTTTCTTTTCCAACCCAAGCATTAATGTCACTGTGGTTCTATTCCCACAGAAGATGGGTGGTCAACTATGTAACATGCTCTGTGTTTGCTGGGCTTTCAGCCAGCTATCATGGAGAATTCCAAACAGAGTTAGCCAATCCATAATTTCACCTTTAATGAAACATCTTTTCTGGGGTGTAGATGTTCGCAGAACAGATAAATAAAGTATTTATTTATATATCATCCTTTTTGATACATTACCATGGAAACAGGTCATGGAAAAAAAATACTCTCAAGCAGGTGGTTTTGTTTCTAAATACTGTCTTTTCAGCTTTCACCTTTCCAGCTCTGCTCCTGTTGGGGGATTGGATTCTCTTTCTCCATCTGCCACTAGATGGTATTGCTTTAGCAGGCACCTTCCTGCCTCTTCTGCACCCTTGAGACACAGACCCCCAGGAAAGCAGGGCTGCCTGTATTTTTTATATTCTTCAATCATCTCCTGGCAAATTTTGTTGAGGACAAAGTCTTAGAATAGCAGATATTTAGTCCCACAGTTGGCAGCTTCATGTGCTTGCAGCACAGTTTCTGCTTAAGGACAAGTTTTATATTTGATCTATAATCCAGAAGGTAAGACAGGTTTGTGGTCTGGCTGAAATGTCAAAATACCTGATGTATAAAACTTGAAGCAAACAGACAAAACTTTGCATACTCCAGGTCTTTTAGCTAATACAGAAATGTAAATAAAAGGTTTCTTTTTCTTACACGATTGCAAAATTTTTCTAATAATTTTGTATTTCCTTTATGTGCTCATAAAAGAAAAGCAGCTAATATGCAGGAAGTTATTCAGCAAAACTGTTATTAGTCTAGGAGACATCATTGTGATGAGATATGAAGTAACTTTATATTAAAAGTTAATGACTTGGACTGTTCAGCCTTAAATGATTTTTCTACTTTCTAATCCTTGATATGCATCTTTATGGTAAGTTTATATGATGTGAGACTTATTCCACTTTTATATTTCCTTGTTTTGTTGTTTTGTTATTAAACTGTCTTATGTCATTTCTTTCCCTACTGGGGAAACAAACAAGAAAGTCAAATCGGAAGTGGAAAGAACATCCTCTAGTGATTAAATGTTCTCTATACCCACATTCGTATTTTTTCGGTGATCCAATTTCTATCTTAAATGTAAATTAACTTCACTGATTTTTTTTCTAAATTATTTTTAATTGCTTTACTTGTTTATAAGTAAATAAAACCTGCTCCCACATTTCGGGTGAATGTTGTGATTGGCTATCTGGAATTTTATTAGGTGTTTTGAAGAACTGATTGAAAGTTTTAAGCTCAAGTTACACGGCAAACCTTCCTTGCATCCCCATCCGACTGAGCAGGGGCTACAAGGCTCCCCCTGGTCCATGCCGGCCCCTTCCTGTCCCCCTCATGCAAGCTGTCACTTTGTTGGCTCAGGTGGCAGTGGATTCAAAGGTGAGGAGGGCTCTTCTATTTTAGAAGAGCATAAAATTGGTTGGTTTACAGTGAAAGCATGACCCCAAGACCCAGACCTGACCCCGTAAGTGCTGAACAGCTTGAATTCTGCTGCATCTTAACAAACACGAGGGAGCTGCTGGCTGAGCTTTGTTCATTGCTGGGGAAAAAAAAAAGCTTTTAACAGAATTCACTTCTTTGTCATGCATACCAGAGAAAACAGAATACCTCAGTATTCATATTCAGGGTGTAGAAAATCAATGCTGCAGACAGTGCTGCTCCTTGCCTTCCACCTTTACACACTACAGCTGCTGGTACTCATTTAGTGTCTACTGCCTCCAACCCATGTGAGGGAAACTCACTCTGAGTAAGATCACAGTAAGTAAGATCACAGCAGGAACTACCAAAACCAAAGTGCTTATTTTCTCATCTTACTGATTGCAAGGAAAACAGCCCTCTCATATTTCTTCTCTTCCAGGGTAGCAGGATGCTTCCCCTCCACGCCAGGAGGGGAAGAAGAGGCCCCTGTGCTATGCCTTGTGCTGTATGGCACTGCAGCAAGGAGCAGGGCAGAGGCTGCAGGAATGCTGGAGGGCTGCACACTTCAGGGAAAGATGAGGAAGGAGTCGTGTGGAGTTAGTGACTCACATGATTAAGGTTTGGCATGGCTGAGTGGCAAGATAACATCATGGTTTTACCATAAAAGGGGCAAATATGTTATTACTGTGGTATATGAGATTCGATTAAATGGCAACATCAACTAAACAGCTTCCAGAGCTTTTGTTTGGAACAAGCTTGCAAGGCTTTGTTTCCTGCAGAAGCTGTTCATTGAGTATTAATGATTAGTTCCCCTGCAAATGAGACTGATTGCACAGCAGAGATTGCAACACTGGGCTTCTGTTGGAAAGCTGGGTTCAAGTCCATCCCTTGGTGAGTATTTATTTAAGCAGAGTAGCTTCAGCAGGAATGTGAAGGAATAGCTTGAACAGAGTGTAACCTTGGAAATGCTTAGTGCTCATCAGGCTGGAGGAGTGTGAACTCTGCAGGAGTCCTTGGACTCTCATTTGCAGCACCTATTAGTTATGATGGGGACTGTTTCTTTCAGATTTTGAACAGAATTTTTTTTTCTTTGGCTGGAGAAGGAATTTCAGTTTAATGCCGGGAGAGCAGAAAACCTTTAAGTGAACAAGCCTCCCTCCTAACAAGACAACATAGAGACAATTTGCAGTCTCCCTTAGCCCTGTGTTATTTCATTTGTAGTGTTTTGTGCTGGTGAGTTCATCAAAATATCTCCATACCATAGGTTTTATTGGCTCCAAGACCACGGCCATTTCCTGGAAAGCCTCAGCCTTCACCCAAGACATTTGACAGCAGTTTTGCCGTACACAAACCCTCTCCATCCCCTGAGGAAAGCACCTGTAAGCAGCACTAATTGCCCTGCTGTTCCAAGATGGCAGTGAGTCTGCTCGGGGTAGTTTTCCCGGTAGAGATGACCTCGCTCAAGCCCAGCTGAAGCCGCTGCTGTGGTCCAGGTCCCAGGCTGCCTTCTATCCCCCCATCTCTCTGGCCCTCCATTGTTCCGTCCCTCTGTCCCTTCATTCCTCAGTCCCTCCATCCTTCAGTCTCTCCATCCCTCAGTCTCTCCGTTTCTCCTTCCCTCAATCCTTCTGTCCTTTCTTCCCTCCATCCCTTCTTCCCTGCATTCCTCCCTCCCTGCGTCCCTCCACCCTTCTGTCCCTGCGTCCCTCCACCCCTCTATCCCTGCGTCCCTCTATCCCTGCGTCCCTCCATCCCTTCCCTCCATCCCGTCCCTCCGCCGGCCGGGCGGGCTCGCTGCAGTACTCACCGTCCACCGCTAGGCCGCGCCAGCCGCAGGGTTGCTATGGCGACGGCGGCGCTGCTCCCCGCGCATGCGCGGCCCTTGTGGCGGCTTCCGGCGGGCCCGACGCGGCGGCGGGGCCGCGATGGAGCGGTTCGGGCCGGGGCCCGTGAGCGCCGTGCCGGTGGCCGAGTTCAGGCCGTGAGTCCCGGGGCGGCGGGGGAAGGGCCGTGCGGCGGGAGGGCCGGGCGGTGGGGTGCCGGGAAGGCTGCGCGCTGGGCCGCGGCGCGGGGAAGCGCGCCCAGCACCAGCAGCCCGCGGCGGGGCTGCAGCCACGGGGCACCCGGGCAAGAGCGGCCGCGGGGCGGGAGGGGAGCGGCAGCTCGGGCCAGGAGAAGCTGGAGCGGGTGGAGGAAGATGCCCCCGGTTTGCCTTGGTCACGCTGCGTAACCCTGGGCCACCCCGAGTTCCGAGCGTGGCGGCTGCCGGCCCTCAGGGAAACGCGCCGAGCTAGGCTGAGCTTATACACGAATGTTGGTTTTTGCTGCGTAGGGGAGCGATGAGAGTATGTCAATGTAAGAAAAGTATTTGTCAGCAGTGGAGTTTTTAACTTCGGTAATAAGCTGGAGGTCATCTTACTCTTCTATGGGTAAGTGTTGATAGAATGGTTTCTAATTTCCATAGGGAAATTTTGAATGCAGTTATGCTCTCCACCCTGACAGTCCTTCAGGCAAACGCTAGTAAAGGAAAAGAATTCGAATGTTTTTCTTTTTTTTAAGCTACCTAGTATGCTGCCTAAATATATGGCAGTGCATGAGCAGCAAAAACTGCTGTTGGCTGCAGAGTAGAAGCTGTGCATGGCTGCACATAATTGTCAGAGGATGAGATCTTTTTTTTTCTTCATTTCCACTTTTTTTTTCCCAAAGAAAAACACACATACTTGTGTTTCAACGCCCTAAGGACGTCCTTGAATCAGGCAGTCTTTGAAAGTCAGAAGAGTATTGCCTGGCTTACATGTTCACTTCAGCATAAAGTAAGGTAGTCAGCCAGGCAGAGTGAGTGAGAACTGGTGGAAGCACACACAAAACCAAGCTGTATGTGGTGTTTTGTAAACACAAAACCTGTTCTAGCAGATCAGGTTCAGGGGGACCCACCCTACCAAGTACTTAAACCTTCATAAGCCCTTTCTTGCTAAAGGTCTTCTAGGTTTAGAAGACCTTTGCCTGTGAAGGTAAAGTTTTAGTGTAGTGGCTGCATGTTCTGAGTGTTGCTACGCTTATTTCAGCTTTCTTAGTTAAAAACTGAGAAATTATTTTTAAGTAGAAGAACAAGACCCAGTAAAAAGGAACTTGGAGTAGTAAGCTGTTAAATTCATTCAATGTACTTCCCTTTCTATCCCAGCCTGCAGGATTCATCATTTTCCTGGACTTGTAGTTACTTTAAAAAAAAAGGGAACTTGGCAAGTTTTAATGCAGAGTACTGTCATATGACAAATGCATGTGAAACTAATACTAGGCATTTAATAATTATGCAGTAATACACTGATAAACATATTAATATAACCCTCCAGTGTTACAGTGCTTGCAAAGCAGTAACAGGGAAAAATCTAAAGATTGTTTTTAATTTTGTTTGTGAGCTTAGACTGGCAGAATCATTACATTGTTTTGAATAGTGTCATTTTTGTTGCAGCCAGCAAATGCATGCTCCAAGTCTTTATTGCTTTTAAGCAATACAGTTACTCAGTTCTTGAAAAGTAATTGGCTTCTGTTTGGAGCAAGTTCTTGTCCTGTTTCAGGCATATATGTTGTGATCTTCTTTTGTGTGTAACTTCTCTTATTTGTTTCAGAAATGAGGGTTCATTAACATCAACTTTAAGAACGCTTCTGTTCTTCACAACTCTAATGATTACATTACCTGTTGGGCTATATTTTTCATCAAAGGCTTATGTATTTGAAGGTAATTCTGTTTCTGCGAATTAGCATTATTATTACAAAAATAGAGGAAAAGCACAATCCTCTAATAGCATCTTTGTTCTTCCTGTTTTGAATATTTGTTTCTGTATACAAAGAAAAGGTCCTCTAATGTCTAATTAGAACAGAAAATCATATAAATGGGTCAGTATATCCTTACCTGCCCTGTCTGCAATCCAATATGTGCTGTTTGTTATACAATGGTTTACACGGTACAGAGGTGCATTGTTCCCCTTACCGAAGGGGTATTTAATACCAGCCTGCTGCAGACTTTTGTCAGAATCATCAGGGATATGTTTCCTGCAGGTATTGTAAACTAATCATATGTTTGAGACAGAACAATGTTGTTTATGAGGTTTATATTCTGCCTTTTGAAACACATGTGTATTTAAACAAGTTATATGCGATTTCAGATATTGAATGTGGTTGCTTGTAGAGCTTTCTTTTAATTTAAAAAAAAAAGGAAGAGGGATTTTTGGCTGTTTGTTGAACAAGCATCCGTGTTGTAGTCCTGATTCTACAAGGCTTTAATACTTACCTCGTGCAGTTCTAGGAAGTTATCTCCTTTAGAAGTGGGGAGGAGAAGGGGAGAAAGCAGCTGCTTTTAAGAGCAGTTTATGAGTGTGTAACTGAGTTGTTCTGAGACAATTCTCGTTTGGTGTGTACTGCTGTATGTAGTACATAGAAGGCTCAAAGCTTGTGAAGTCAAGATCATTTTTAGCTTTTTTTTTTGAGGTGTAGCAAGCTGAGCTTTAACTTTTCTGTGTCAGTTAATGGCAAGATCCATCAACACTGAAAGGATTGAGTTTGTGTTTGCAGGGTGGTGTTTTTGGAGTGCTGTAATGTGTGGGGCTTGTTTGCTTTTGGGGAGACTTTGCTGGTTTTATTTAAAATTAATTAAGGGAAACAATATTTCAGTGTTGGTCTTCTAATATTTGAAGGCTTATTTGAGGTGCATTCATGTACCTTAACTGCTGACATTATTGTTTTACAGTCTAAATACAGAAGGTAATAGTCCTCTAAATTTGATTGTTCTTCTATTGTTTCAGTTGCAAATTAATCATAGAATTCTCCCCCTTCTTCCTCCCACTTCCCTCCCCCATTTTACTGCCCCAGGAAGAGAGTTACACTTAGGAAAAAAGGATGTTGAGGTTTGTTTGGTGCTGGAAGATACTAACAGAAAAAATGAATGTTGTAGAACTCTAAGCTTTGACATCAAATCTAGGATATTTAATCTTAAATCTTGAATACTGCTGTGTTGCTTTGTTCCAGAAATAGTTTCAAGGCCTTTAACTATCATGGTGAATTCTTCCCTGTGAATTGTTTTGAGCTCAGACTTTTGATACAGGAGTAAACGTAACTTTAATCTTTAGGGAGAATTGTGACTTGCCATGTCAGAGTTCCTAGCTCATAACTAATATTCTTTACTTTCTTTGTTTTCTCAGGTTCCTTGGGAATGTCTGACAGAGACAGCTATTTTTATGCTGCCATAGTTGCTGTAGTCACTGTCCATGTGGTGCTTGCTCTCTTTGTTTATGTAGCCTGGAATGAGGGGTCACGGCAGTGGCGAGAAGGCAAACAGGACTAAAATGAAGATCATTGGTGTCTGGTGTCCAGAGACTGTAAATCAGATTTTTTTGTGAGCTGAAGGAAAAGCGTTCTTCCAAATGTCTAATACACATGCACAAAGAGGAGGCTGATGCCTCAGTTGTGGTTAAAATAAGACTTGTGCTCATCTTGACTGTGTTCTGGTGTTTTCTGTAATGGTGATGGAAGTTGTTCTTTAGCCAGCTTCTACTATGTTGAGCTGAGGAGGCCTTCACCTGCAATTAGAGTGGAATAATTATATAGTTTTGAAAACTCCTGTAGCTACTTTTGCCATGCCTAGCATTTTTCTGGCTTGCTCTGAAAATAATACTGGCATGAAGCAAGCATTACATTTTCAAGGAATTAAATTGCTGCTTAAAAAGTGACATTACTTACTATCCAGCTACAGTGGAAAAGATGGAATTTCACTCTGCTGTGAATACTTTCCTGATTTATATGTGTTGTGGTTTAACTCCAGCCAGCAATTGAGCACCATGCAGCTACTCACTCACTCTGACCCCTCAGTGGGATGAGTGGGGGGAATCAGGAAAGCAAAGCGAGAAAACTCATGGGTTGAGATAAAGACAATTTAATACATAAAGCAAAAGCTGCACAAGTAAGTGTGTTGATTTTCAGTAAAAATTCAAACCATAGCCCCATGGTAGCTATTATGAAGAAAACTACCTCTATCCCAGCCCAAATGGACACAGTGGGATAGGCATAATTAATCTATATCTGAGTTTAGAAATAATTTAAGAAGCAGAATTGTTTAGAAACTCAGGTGATGTCTTTCTAATGTGAAGTACAATTTTTTTTTAAAATGTATTTTTAACTGCAGTGTAAAATTCAATCTTTAATTTTCTTTTGGGAGGACTGTGGTATTACGCATTGCTCGTCTTTCTCCTCTTCTGCAGTTTATCCTGATGATGCAAAGGAAAGGGCATAGCATATTTTTTTGTATGTCTTTATTCAGGTATGTATCTCCTTGCTATTTGCTGAAGTGTGCAGTTGGATTTCCTGTGGTAAAGCACTGTCAGTAACAGTCATAAGCTGCTGTAATGGCTGATAGGGGAAGAAACAAGAGAAAACAAGCTGTAGTTGTCTGCAAATGGTGTCCTTTATGAAGCAGAGGACACAAAAGTGACCACATGGAAAATTGACATCTTTTTGTAACTACTTACTTGTACACTGTGAAATGATACAATATGTTGATTGTTTTCTTTTTTCCTTGGTTGTGCATAGAACTTCCTGTAGTCAAACCTTAGTGAGATTTTTGTGTTGTAGGATAACATGAATTCCATTCCACTGTTGTGCTGTTGTTAGCAAGCTTTTTAATCTCCGGCTAAAACATTTTTCCTAAAGGTCCAGCAAGGCATAAAACTTTCCTAACCCTGATGATGGTTGTTAAGCTGTTGTGCTTGAGGTCATTCTGTTAATTTGAATTTTCCAGTTTATCGTATTCGTTTAGCCTTTCTTGGAAGTTTTTTCCTTAATACAGGGCTTGGCATGGTTTTGGTGCTGCATGTCTGTGGTAAAACTTAAGTATAAATGAGGCAAAAATTGGTTATCTGTGCCCAGTGGCTTGAGAATTATGTCCCCGAGCCTCATTCCTGTCTTGTCCACCCCTGTCCATAAGCACCGTGACACACTAATGCAAGTCAGTTTTTACACTTTGTTTCTGCCATGTTACCTTTTCCCATCCAGAGCCCCATTGTCAGGTTGCTGCTGGCAAACTGGAGAATCATCTCAGAGTACTTGAAGTGCAAAGTCACTTTGTACATGGGCGTATTGGCTTCCTGTTCTCCAGTGTATGAAGTGTATGTTGTGTGTGCTGAACACTTTTTGAATAATGTCTTTAATACTGCACATGTAGAATACAGCTTAAGCAAAAATATAGCCCTGCTCAATACCTTAGCTTTTTTTTTTTTTTTTTTAATTAAAGTGGAGAATAAAGGAAGAGTTAACACTTGTGAAATAAAGAAGTTGGAGTTTGTTTGGTATTGGAAGACAGTGGGAGAAAAAATGAATGTTACAGAAGTCAAAGATGTTGACTTCAAGAGGAACACACCTGCCATGCTCTATTAGCTGGGTCCTGTGCTGTGTCTATTTCATGTTTCATGTAGCAGAATCCCTAGACACAAAGTTAATTTCCTAGGAGTAATGGGAAAAGAACTCCTTATTATAACTGTTTAGTTACAAAAATCTGACAAGTTTGGCTTTTGCTGTATGTGCAGGCACTCTTAATATCTCAGCAGTTGGGGGTAATGAGCTGAGCATTAATCCATCTATTGGAAGATCTTTGAAGAGAATGCTTTGATCCACAACAACATTCCCGGTGAGAAAAGAGGCACCGCCTGAGTCTTCACAGCCAGACCCAGGTGCTGGTTTGATGTTTCTGCGCTTCTGAGTGGGAACAGCCCCTCAGGTAAAGGGTGCAATGACAGCAGCCTGTGAAGCGTTGTCCCCCTGCAGCCCAGGGAGGTCCACAGGGAGCATTCTCTTCCCTGCCTCCTTGCCAGCGGTGGGGACCCACACTGGAGCAGTCTGTTCCTGAAGGACTGCACCCACACTAGAGCAGTTTGTGAGGGACTCTGCTGGGGAGGAAGGAGGGCAGGAACAATATGTGAAGAACTGAGCGCAACACCCATTCCCTGCCCCTCTGTGCCGCTGGGGGGGGGAGGTAGAGAACTTGGGAGTAAAATTGAACCTGGGAAGAAGGGAATGCTGGGGTGAAGGTGTTTTATTTTGCATCACCCTACTCTGGTTTGATGGGTAATAAATAGATTTCCCCTAACCAGGTCTCTTTTTCCCACGATGGTAATTGATGAATGACCTGCCTGTGCTTGTCTCAACGCAGGAGCCTTTTGTTACATTTTTGCTCCCCTCTGCATCTGAGAAAGGGGAGTGATAGCACGATTGTGATGGGCATTTGGTGCCCAACCAGGGTCAAACACACCACATGTAAACTGATAAAAGTTGTAAGCAAATCAGAATTCTTGTTGGTTTTATTTTTTTTATTTTCTATAGAATGGTGATGTAAAACTTTTAACAGTGTAGTACTGTAAAGTGGTACTGTAAGTTTGTTAATTTTACTACTAGGAATGGATTTGAGACAACTCTTAAAAAGACAGCTGGGAAAACTGTCTATGTAAGTGCTTCAGTACTTCACAGTTGCCTCTCACTTAATGGTCCATCATGTGTTTGCATGGGTTGACAATTAGTTTAGCTAAAGCAAGCAATTGTATCTCACAGTGAACAAATACCTTGAGACAGATTGTAGCAGAAATTTTCCAGAACATATTCCAAGACTGAATAGACAGTGGGGGAATTGAGAAGTGGGAAATCAGTGACTTTTCATTAGTTTTTTGTCTTCTGTACTTGCCATCTCTGTTTTTTTAAATGCCTGCAGGACACTGTGGTGGTGGGTACAGAGCGTGCAGGTGAGTGAGCAGCTTTGGTTTGTGCTTAGGGACGCCGACTTAACTCATTATTAACTGCCAGCACTGAGTAAGAAGTCTCCAGAGCAAATGGTGATGGTGGTGATCATGCTGTTAACAGGAATTATCACTGATTAAGGTACATGAACTTGAAACAGTCTTTACAGTACACTTGAAACAAAATAAAGCACTGCCTACCTGTATCTTGCATTGTAAGAAAGGACCTAGTAATAACTCTCAACATT
The DNA here is from genome assembly GCF_000738735.6 of Corvus cornix cornix. NCBI lineage: Eukaryota > Metazoa > Chordata > Aves > Passeriformes > Corvidae > Corvus > Corvus cornix. The sequence continues at coordinate 12,991,927 of NC_047058.1, read as the reverse complement.
AAGAAAAAACCAATACCCCAAGAAAACAGCCAAACACAAAAACGACAACCGTACCCTCCAGAAGGCCCAAGCTCCTGTGTTATTTTCACACTCAGGCTGATTGCAGGCTGGAGGCTGTGGTTTTGCCGTGCTGCTAGAGCAGCATGACAAACTAGAGGGCAGGCTTTGCTACCTGATCACTGAAGGGCATGGGGAAGGTGTGGTGCTCGAGAAATTATGTTCTCAGTGCATTGGTGAACAGTAAAATGTTTGCTGTTACTGCAGTTTTGGTGGGTTTTAGCCTGCTGTAACTACTGTAGTTAAACTGTGCTTAGGCTTCTGACAGCCCGTGCAGCTGGACAGGGTGTGCTGAGAGCCTCAGGCAGGGGTATGGTTGGTAATAGTTCAGATGAGTAAGAGATGGGAAAGCAAAGAGCCCTTAAATAACCAAGTGAGCCACACACGTATTACAAAACACCGTATTTTGAGTATGACAAATGTAGGTAGGGTGCAGCCCATAGGGCAAGAGGAGAAAGGGGTCCTGAGAAGCCAGGGAGTGACTCGGGGAGATGGGATGAGAGCTGGAATGTGCTAGCATGGCTTGATATATGATGGCAGAGCCACCGTATGTTTTGTTTGGAAGTGTTTATTCCACTGTTTTTCAAGGGATTATGTGGAACCATTGGTCTGAAATATTGAATGTAAATCATACAAAATAGTGAGCTAATTCCATTTTAAACTTCCAGCTAAAGTTGTTCTTAGGTTTACAGCTTTGCTCTGTGAGATCTGGGACACATTTATTCACTTTGTCTTGCACAAATCAGCATTGTTACTGACTCTGAGTCATCTCATAGGACATGGTCAAGCCCTTGGAGTGTAAATATTTCTTTAAAAATACCAAAGAGCAACTGCCATTCTATTGTTTCATTAGCTCCAATCAATTGTCCATTTAAGGGAGACACAGAAGCTTTTTGTTTGAAGTTGACAGGGAGCAGAGCTTATTGTGTCCCTGTAAGAGGAGGCCCTCAGGTGCTTGAATGGGGCTTGCAAGAAGAAATTGCTGTATGATTCAGGGCCGCCACAGTCATTCTCTCATCTGAAGATACACCAGTGTCTGAATTTCTGAGCCATTGGCATAGAACTTGAGTCTCTTTGTTAGGTGAAACACAGTGTTGTGTGACAATGCTGAGCTGTAGTTGTAAGACAGGAAATGGAGGTAGACTTTTGGGACTTGAGCTCTGTTTGAACCTAAGGCAGTAAGAAAAAGGATGGGGAAAATGCATGTGGATTCCTGTAGAAAGCAGTTTTTTTAGCTGCTGGTCTCCAAGTTCTGAAACCGCGAGACAGACCCAGTCGAGGTCCTGCTTCAAAAGGCAGGGATACTGACTGGGAAGCTTTGTGGAGAAGGATGCCCAGGGTGAAGAGCTAGGAAAATTGAGTAGTTAATTTGGTGACTGGCTGGCTGAATGCCTGGGACGGAGTTTTTTTGGTGCTGGTTTGCTGTCACACTTCACAACCCTTTTGTCCTACCAGCTTTGGACGGGATGTTCTTGCTGAGATGATTCCCCTGTGTGCCCACTGTTTGGAGGGGTGATGAGGTGCTTACCTGCAACTGTGCTCTTAAAACAGTACAAACTGCTCACAGGCCTGCAAAAAAAGCTGTTGCTGCTTTTAGTTGGCACATGAGACACTGTGGTTTAATAGTTTTAGTGGAAATGGCCCAGGGCATAGGCACAGGGGGTATGTTATTAATTAAAACTGTTTTTAATTGAAGAATGATTTATGAGTGAGACTAATAGCAGTCAGAGTTTAAGAACAAACACTGCTGTGGGTGTGGGCCCATGCTTCAGGCACCATGGAGAAGACATTTAATACCTTTGCAGTTCTTCATCCTCAAGATGCAGTTTCTCTTAGCATGCTTGAGTCAGTTCTGCTAATGTTAGAGATCAACTGGAAATTTGTCTTCACAGCTGGAATGCTGCTCATTTCAAGGGAATGAGTCTTTGATGGGTAGGTGGTTTTGTGTCTGACAGAGAAGATGGAAGAATCCACTTTGCTCTCAAACCATGTCACACTTTGAGCCCCTTCCTAGAATAATTCCTACAGAATTAGCAAGTGTTGGGTGATTCTTAATGTGAAGCATTATGATAGAGCATAGTTTCCTTTACAAACTTGTGTTATGTCTGCAATACCATGTTTTTTTCTTCAGAGTAAAGTATGTCCTCACCAAAAAATCCAAACTACAGGTGATTCTGATGATTTGGGTGTTGGAACTGTTTTGATGGCTGTTTGTGTTAGGTGCAGCTACCTGTGTTTAAATGTGGAATGGCTGTAGCTCATCACCTGCAGGTTTTGCCCAGTATCCCTGAGACGGGTAGACACCAAATCCTGTGTTTAATAGAGGTGCCTCTGCTGGCCTTATTGCTTAGGGGCTTCAAGGCAGCTCCCATTTTTACTAAGTGAAAACTGGACCTTGGGTTTTATATTTGAATTATAATGGCCTTTTTCTATATGGTAATGGCTGACTGATCATTAAGCCAGTTCCTTTATTGCTATCTAGCATTTATTTCTAACCTGTTACAGTTCTGCAGACAGCAGCAAGTTACTCCTTTTAGTACTTCTTCCTCTTTACCTCTCCTTGTTAAGTGCTTTCCATGGAAGCAAATCTTTCCTGTAGTGTGATATCTCGTGTGATCCCTAGTTAAGATTGTTGAACTTTGTAAGGCGAGATAAGGTTTTTTTAACACTTGGTGGGTATTTTGCTTTCCTACCCATGTATTTTCAGAGTTGTTTGTTCTATCAGCTCTGATACTTAAAGCATGAAGAGGAAATAGTTTCCAGTTTTGTAGACAATTCCTGTATCAGTTATCTGTCATGGGCCTTTGGGAGGTGCAATTAGCAACACCAAAATAGCAGCACATTTCTGTGTTGTCAAATGCTTATTAGGTTCAGAACAGTCCAACTCTGCAGTCAAATGTTTTATTTAAGCATATTACAGGACTTGAGGACATGTAAGTGCACTGAGTAGCATTGGCAGTGGGATCCAGGCTGCTTTCACTTCTCCAGCCCTAAAAGAAAGCTACACTGAGCCTTTTGGTAAGGAAATCTTAAGAGACCCTCTCAGGAATATATGATGGATGCAGCTCTTCAAGATGCCTGCCCATGCCAAAATGCTGTGTTTGCTTTATATCAAGCTTATGCAAGAGATTAATTTGGAAGCAGAGCTGTGTGGCTTGTGAACTTTCTACCACAGGTCAGCTGTGCTCTAACTGCAGGGTCCAAATTGCAATTTGATGGGATAAATGATTTTTGCATGTTTTTATGGACTTTGTTCAAAAAGCAAACAGGTAATTCATCTCAGCCAGTAATTCTGCAGAGCACCAGAACAAATTTGGTACAGTTCTAGTCAGTTAAAGAGGAAACAGTGCAATAATGTGTCGAATTACATAAGCATGAGTTCAGTTGATCACATCTGTATATGGATATAACACATGAACTGATTGACCAGTAAAGCTGACAGAGTAATTTATTTTGTGTTGTCTCCTTGAATTCTGACAAGACAGTTTTCTTTCAGTTCAAACTTGGCAGTTTGCTCCTCTCAGAGATTCCTGTACAGACTGATTGACCAGTAAGAGGAATTCATGTGTTTGTAGAAGCCAGTGTGCTCCAGATTCCTGTGAAGAGCAGGTGAGGCTTTACATTGTAAGGGAAGTGCCCTTGCCTGCAATGCTGGCTTTTGGAGAATTAACAAGGACTGGTCCCAAATCAGATGATAATTGAAATGCAGAAAATGAGGTATTGGAGGTAACTGTGCCAGGACTGCTATGGTTTGGATGGGTAAGAAGACTATCCATCAGTAACAGGATATCAGCTGACTCTTCTTTTTCTCATTTGCATTCCTAGCACTGGGAAATCAGTATAAAGCCATCATTTACTCTTAACAGTCTTTTGAAAAACACAATCTGTCTGTAATATTTCCTCAGGAAAAAAATTCTGCTTTAAACTAGGCTTTTAAGACTTGGTACAAATTTAAGCTGCTTTAGCCAAAAAGGAGCTTTTGGATAAAACCGGTGGTGGTGTTGATGGATTTTTCTCTCCAGAATACACTGCATATTCCTTCTGTGCTAAAAACAAAGGTGAATATCAAAAATACTTTATGTGGTGGCATGTTACAATATCCAGATACCACTTGCCTTGCATGTGCTGCCTGCTCTTCTTGCCTCTATTGCCAAAGAACAAGGTAGGATCCAGCTGCACTCAGTCTTATGAGCACACAGGGAGAGCTGGTCGCTGTCCCGAAGAGGTCACCGTACAACAAGATCAGTCTGGCTAAAGGGGTATTGTCAGCAAACACAGCAAATGTGTCCAGGTGGAAGTAGAGAGGTGTTTAGTGCAGTTTAGTACAGGATAACTCCTGGAGTCATTGGACCTGGCCTTGGAGCTATGGCACATCTACCCTCGAAGAGGTAAAGAGATGCACTTTGCTTGCTATGGCAGGTCGCAGGGTCACAACTGCAGGGCAGGTGGGGGAAGGGACTGGAACTTGAGTTTTTTACCCACTGCTCTGCCAGCAATATCTGCCATTCACTACCACCCATCCACAGGGATTTTCTAGGGATTGTTTCTGGTGAGAACTTGAATCAGTGGATACCTGGACTTTTACCTAATTTTGCATAGCTTGACACTCTCGTCAAAGTCTGCAGACATTGTAGCCCATGCTTTCTTTCCTTGTGAGTTCTTCTGAATGTTCCCTTAAACCCCTGTTTCCTCACTTTTTTGCCATTGTTCAGGTGGCTTTAGACTTTTCTGGGCTTCTTTCAGGTATACCTTTTCCCTACCTTATCATTTCCTTCCACATCTAAAATCTTAAAGTAATAAAAAAGGCTCATTGAAATTTGCACACCACTGAAGGATGGTGCTGTACTACAATGGTGCCATTTCAATGGTGTTAGTGCGGGGCTTTTGTCCTGCTTCACACTTCAAGAGGACATCCCTTCATTTGCCCACAAGGTTCAGCTGGGAATGAGTTCAGTGGTCAGGATGCAGAATATGCATGTGGTGTTATCCAGGCTAAGGCTTGGCATGAGACTGGAAAAATACAGCAGTGAGCAAATGATAAAGGAATTAAACTAATATACAGACCCTATTTTTTCATGTATGCCTTGGGGCATGTGCACATCTTAGTCTTAGCTCTAAGCAGTGTATTGTTTGGGAAAGTACATTCAAGCATGACTAATCTGCATTTGTCTCCCTCTCCCAAAACATTGTTTCATTTGAAATGTTTTATTTCTCTGTATTTAAAGAATATTCTTTCATGATGCAAAAGCTATTTTTCATTTTTCTAGAACAATTTGTTGAAGTGTTTCTATTAATCTTTCTATTATTTAAGCACTTCTATCTGCAATACACAATAGAAACAAATGAATTGATTTTTTTTGAGACAAGCTTGCTTTTTATCCTACAGAAAACGATGACTCATGAGATTCATCCAACCCTCATCTGTATTCCTCCCCCAGCTAATAAGTTAAATGTGAGTTTTGTGTTTGTATTAAAAGACAGCCTGTGCGTACCTCACCAGGGAGCTTGTTTGAACATGGAGTTCACGAGAGGAAAATTCCTTGCCACAGTAAAACTGCTTCATTGGGCATTAAGCAGCTTTGCAAAGTTTGCTCCCTAAGTGAAGAAAACAGCATTAGATTTAATTAATTGCTCACACTTAACAGTGATCCTGGTCCGGCGTGCTTGTAAGTCTTCATGATGATGCCAGAAGGTTTGTGGTTCTGATACATGAAGAGACTGCAGAAGGCAGAGACCTGTAATGCTTTGTCTTTGGGCTTGTTAATCCTGCAGATGGAAACTATCAGGATGTGTAAGAGTCTACACTGATCTAGGATAAAAACACACTTTATTTTCATTCTGAAACAGTCTTGCAAATGGTTGTGCTGGTCTCACTAAGAAGGGAGTGTGGAGGATGGGGATGGGTGCAGGTATTTGTTGTCAGTGTACCTGCTGAAGTCCCATGTGGCGAGGAGACACCCTTAGCTGAAGCTGACTCCACGTTAATGCAGAGAAGCTTGTTTAAAGCTAAAATGAGGTATGGCCTTGCAGCTCCACGGTGTGGATAGACCACGGGGTTTAGCTGGGAGGAAGTAGAGCCTTATCAGTACAGTTCACTGCATGAAAAATAGCCCATTTTTCTGCAAAGCTGTGGATTTTGCATTGGACTTTTTTAACTGAGCAAAGTCTTCTGGGCATCCAAGGACTTCTTTTTTGTGAAATCTGGAGAGGTATTACAAAAGAAGAAGCTTTCCAGAAAGAAATTTACACTCTGTACATCAACCTGTTCCTGTTTGGACACTGCACACAAAACACTGCCTTTCAGATGTTGGCATAACTGGTATTTAACTAAGAAAAGACTGATGAGATTGATTTTCTATAAAAAATAAAAACTTCACACATAACTATCTCCTCCCTTTGCCTTTCCCTAGGGTGGAGGGATGGGCTGTAATTGCAGAGGCTGCACAATAGATAATGTCTATTCTCTTTGCCAGCCAGAGCTAAAAGCCTTTTTCTGTATAAATCTAAAGCCATACTATCTATGGATTCCTGTTAAAAGGGTTTTTGAGATTTTGCAGCACTTCCGTTTTCTTGGAACTCTCCAAAGCAAGTATGCTTCTGTGAATGGAGTTCTTGATAGGTGAACCTGCAGAAGAGCAAGTGCCTGTGATCTGTACAGCAAAGGTTTAAGAGAACATACATCTGCAAAAATGAAAGATGAAAGCAACCTAGACCATTAATTTCACGTTTTCTAATGGAGAAAAACACTTTGAGCAGATACAGCATGTGGAAGGAAGAAGAAAAACACCACCATTGGCAGAATTGGGAAGTTGAACCATGTGTTGAAGCTCAGAGTTTGAAGGCTCCAGAGGGTAATTCACACTCCTGCCTTACAACTCAGTCAGAATTATGGCTGCAAGTGCAGTGAGCACCAAAAGCTTATGAGAGAATTCTGCCAAAAATATGCTGGGCAGCTCTATGAGTAGGCAAGGAATGTCTTTAGTTTGACAGGTAATATTTACTTTCTCCCATCCTATCTCCAGACAGCTGCAAGAGAAAAGTACTGTGATTCACTGCAGGCCAGTAGGCCAAGAGAGATTTTTACATTTCTCTGACAAGAGTGGATTTCAGCTGGCTTCAGTGGACACGGTTTCATGGACACTAGCACCAGGACTGACCCAAGTGCAAGTCAGGTGGGGTTTTCTTTTGGGTGGATTTCCCTTGGCTGGTATTGACAGCTTTCCTTAATTTGATTTTCATAAACGATGTGTTGGTTTGGCACAGTCCTGTGCATGAGCTGAATGTAGTATTCCAAATTTAAGACTGCAAGGTAAACAAATTGCCAATGCAAAAGGCAGTCTCAGAGACTTCCAAAGGCTTCTCATGATAAAAGTAATTTCAAAGTAAAAATCTGTGTGCTGAAAAATATTTAATTTCACAGAAAAGTAATTTAAGCAGCATGTATTTTGCAGTTTGATGGTTTCCATATAACACAGTATTAGTTTTCGATTTTCATTTGTAGGTGTCTGCTCATTAAGCAAGATCTTCCTTACAAAGTATAGGGGCTGTTTAAATGCTTCAGGGGATGAGTATATTTATTATGAGCTGATAATCCTTGTAACTTGTTACATTAAAATATAAATGGATTATATTCTGATGAGAAGCATGAAAGTGATTACTAAACTGTGGAAATAAATGTGCTAGAACCCTAAATAGTGTAATAATCCTCTAAGGGGAAATTGCACCTCATTCATTTATAATGGTATTGTGATTGGCTTTGTTTTAGTCCAACTTTTGAGTCAATGCCTCCATGAAATTCTCATGACTTGCCTTCCAAAATGACATCAAAGATGAAAGGAGAAAAACAGTCTTGACAAAACCAGGTCACTACATCATCAAGAGCAGAGTGGGCTGAGCAGCTCTGCTTCCTAAATCAAAGCCTTGCTGCAGGAGCACTGCTGTGCTCCCATTAGTGTGTCACAAGTGCTGTTCTCTGCAGTGAGGGACCAAAAAGTATCACAACTGCAGAAAAAGGGCTGAAGGCTTTGGCCAAAGCCTGGTGCCTGTCTCGTCAGAGCACTGCTATGCTGAGATGAGGATGTGGAGGTCCTTAAGGTATCCCTTTTGGGGGATGTCCTGGTCCCAGCTATACTTTGTAGCCAGGAATGCGCAAGGAATGAGGGGGAGTAGTGAGTCCTTTGTGCCTAAATCAAGCAAAAAGCCCAGCAAGGGTTCTGAGGTGTTCTGCCAGCCCTGTCCTTCCAGAAAAGCAGAGGTCCTTTCATAGTCTTGGCTAAACTCCCAGGTCTGGGAGAGACTAAGGGTCTTCTAAAGGATACAAATCTGGACTGTGAGAGAAATTTATGGGCCAGAAGCCCATCTCAGTCTGCCTTCAGAGCAAGGAACTTTCAAGAAACCATCATCTCCCTCTCCTGCCTCAGTTCCTGCGTATCCCCAGAAGACCTGTCCATCAAGAGACAGGGAGGGGAATTTGAATACGCACACAGGGCCATGCAGGCTGTTTTGAAATTGCCATTTGGTCAAAATAACTCCATGTACAGTTTGGCTGTCTGCAGTGGTGGGGTGGGACCTAGAGTACACTCAGGAACAGGACTCTCCTCCTGGATCCTGTGTGGCTGTATCCTCCAGACTTTTTTGTAAAGGGCCAATATAGTGTCTATAGCCAAAACTTAACGAGATAATTATAGCTGGCAGGGCTTGGTAATTAATGTCTAGTACAACCTACTGTAACATACTGCTGCTTTTACATGTGTTTTGTGCAAAGTGGGAGTGCTGAGGCGTGCTCGTTTGCTGCTGTCTGATGGAGAGGGTGACAAATCCTACAGGAAGAAGGAAATGTGCTTCCCATCTTTTGGGATTTTAATTAAATTAACTGCAGTGGCAGAAATGGCAAAGTGCCAGGGTTTCTCCTGTCACTGAGCAAGCACTTGCAGAGAGGCAGCCTGGGCACAGGAGGCTCATACAGGTGTCTGTGTTCAAGAACAGCATCTGTTCTGGCTAACAAGCCTCGCTCTGCGTTGCTGATTCACTTACTGAAGAAGAGACCTTCACCTGTGTCTGTGACCATGTGGGTGCAAGGGTTTGGTGTTCCCACGTGAGTAGCAGCAGGAGCACATGGTCTCTGGCAGGTTTCACTAAAGCCATCTAACAGCATATGCAGCAAGTGCTAATGAAAGCCACATGGCATAAGCTTTGCTCTTTCTATGGAATACCTCAGAGAAGATTTAGCAGAAGCAAAGACCTATTCTGGGGCTTGGAATGTCACGCTGTGCAATGTCTCCTAATGCAGCTACTACTGCCTGCTGAAACCTGGAGTCTGCTCCTGCACTTGAGATCCAGAGTTTCCCTGGCTGCACCTTGTTGGTAGAGACATCCCAGTTTCCAGGTGATGTAGCTCACAGAGGGGTTCAGATCAGCTGCCTCTCCCCACAGACTTCTCTTGACACCTTGCAAGTGCTGCAGGGGCATGGAGAGGAGGCACCTGGGCATATGTGGGTCCATGTCTCAGGGGAGGCTGTGACAGTACAAAGCAAATGCTGTGCACAAGCTGCATCTGCCCTGATCCAACAGGTCATCCAGAGGAGGAAACTGGGGGAGGAAAAGAGAAACTTACTTTTTTTAATGTTAGGAAGGCTTGCCTATTTTTACCTCCATGCAAAATAGATGACTTCTATCACCTGGGACTTCTCTGTGTAGGATTTTGAGCAGAGCAAGCTAATAATGACTGTGTCTCATTGGGATTTAAAATGGAATTCTTGCTTCTTGGTGTAAATAGAAGGTGATAGCGTAGCATGTAGGAGGTCTTTAATCTTCTAGATTTATTACATTTTGTAGGCTTATAATTTTTTTTAAAGCTTTTTGTTTCATCTTGAGCACTGACAGAGGCAAGCAGGTAACTGAGGGTACACACACAGCATTTTGATGGGACTTTTTCCTGAATTCATCTGAAGCCAAGCCCCCTGTGACCAGAGCCCCACCCTCTCATCTGCATTTCATAAGAGTATTACCACTGTAATTAATAGGACTTGTATAACAGTACCTAATTAAAGTCTGATCATATAGTGTAAATTTAACTTGATTATTGTTAGCCTCAGTGAACTCTGCAGGAGATTAATCCTGGTGATTCACTCAGCACAGAGAGCAACAGCAGCAGCTCTGCGGAGGACCAAAATATTAGCGAACAGCAATGCTCTGTGCCCCCAAACCCTGCAAGGTAGGTCTGGGTACCGATGGTAGCACCGGTGTCAGGGAGGGGTCTGTGCTGGGACAGGAGTCTCCCTGTTTTCAAATTGTTTAAAAGCCACTGGGATGCCAGCAGGCTTCTACAGCACCGTTCTTAAAATCACTGAATAAGGAGTCTGTGAGAGGATTATGGCTTACATAAGAGTTTTATGTCTGTCCTAAAGCTACAGCCCTATGCATTTGTGCGCTGCATACTGTGTCTGCCAGTGATTCATGGACACCAGAATGTCCTGAATGACTACAAGCCACATTTTGTTTAAGATTATTACTGATACAGGACCTGGTCCCGGTCTTATGAAAGCTGGTGCGGTTTAGTCTGTGGGAAGAGAGTAGAGGCAATAATGTTATATTTTTTTATATTAATTACTGCATATTAAAATGCTGTATGCTTTGCTTCTGCACATTGTGCTGGAGAATTCTTTGCTAAAAAAACAAATAAGCCTTTGGTAAAATAATAGGGTTTTCTCTGTATGTAGTTCTGAAGTACAGGGCATGGGGTTTGTCCTGTCTTTGGCTGAGCACATCTGTTTGTTTGCTGCTAATAACAGTTTAATCAATGGGGCTGATTCCTGTATATTCTCTGTCTGACAGTAGCCCTGAAGACCCAGATGGCAGCAAGAAAAGGTCTTTTGTATGTGTCACTTTTTTTCTTTTTTTTCTTTTCTTTTTTTTTTTTTTTTGTAGTTGTGGATTAATTAAAAGCAAAGAGAAAGTTTTACTCCTGTTTGCATGAATGGTCACATCAAACAGCACAGGAAAATCTAGGCCAAGCTGCTTTCAGTGGGCTAAGGAACATTATACCATTGCACCGCTTCCTTTCATAGTAGCAATGCCTCTTAATAAACGTCAGGCACCTTCTGAACTTTCTTTGAAACCGTTACCTTTGCTTTCCACAAGTACCCCGTAGCCCACCTTGCCCCCCCGGCTCACTGTGGCACGGCTGTTGTTAGGAGATGTGTCCGTGTGGGATGGGAAGGAGAGGGATGTGCGCGGGGTGCATCCTCGCTGCCTGCAGAAACGGTGCCGGTTATATAACGCCCTCGCTGGGTAACGAGGTGAAACTCTGTCAACTCTTCTGCAGGAGCTTTCAGAGGGTTTGGGGCTGCTGGCTGGCTGAAGGGTAAGTCAGGGATGTGTTCCTCAGGGGGGACTGTGTGTTGGGGTGCACACGCAGGTGTCAGTGTGTACAGTGCTGAACAGGGGCTCCAGCATTAATGACTGAGATGTGGGTGCAGGTAATGGTACCTCAAGCAAACACGGCCACTCAGCACCTTGCCTGAAACAGATCATTTTAGGGTATTGCTACTTTGTGAAACAGCTGTGTAATTTGTCTATGCTGTTTGTCTGTTTTCCTCTTAACATGCCTGAAACTCAATTAAAAATAAGCTGTGCTTAAGCCACAATGGCTTTCCTTTAATAGTGGTAATAATACTTTGTGAGAGAAGGCTGTGCTCAGGCAGCTTTATATCAAATGATCCAGGATGCTGATACTATTCAGAATATAACTTGCTGGAGCTTTGCTGTTGTTCTTTGTACTTGCTGTCATTTCTTGCACTTGCAGACTTGTACCTGCTGTGTTTGCTTGTCCGAGTGCAACTGTTCATGTTGACTGATGAGTGCATGCTGGATGATTGTGTCCATGAGTGCTGGATATCCTTGTCTGTTTTAAGACTGAGACTACAGGTCTGGATGTGCTTGCCACTGTCATGGAAGAGTTACTTGTATGCATAGCTGCTGTCAAATGTGCATCTCAGAGCAGAAAGCAATCTTGGTTTGCAACAAGATTAACAAAAGGAATGCCTGAGCTTTTCAGGGTTACATTGTGGAATCTGTGTTTTCACTGTGAGTGCTGTATGTGCTTCAAGTACCTGGGAGTTACTGGGGGAACTGGTTCCTTGCAGAGACAGAAGGGCTGTGGGGAGGGGCTGTGCATCCACAGCTCAGGCAGCTGTGAGCTCAAAAGATTCCAGCAGCGAGAAACGGAGCCCAAATGAACCTAAATAAGCAAGGGATCTGAATTATTCACAAACAGAAATGCTTGTTCCTGAATAGTCAGGTGTCTGAATCCGGAGCAGCCTCAGGCCGTGGGACTGGCATTGTGAGGGTGAGTGTTGTCCTAAAATGACCTGTGCAACAGAAAAATTGGTTGGTAGGAGATACAGGCTCGTATTCCCCTGGGACTGAGAATCTCTTGTACTCAATTTTTAGACTCTTTTTTTTGTTATCATCTCAAAGGCACTTGATGCCACAATTCCTGTCACTTTGGCTTTTGCGTTTGTTCCTTGCAATATTCAGCTGGAATAGCAGCCTACCAGGGCCCACATCCTATATCCTATTTCATCTTTGTTCTCCTTCTCTTGCTGTGCTTGAGTCCAGTGGTCCCATAGGTCTGGCTGGTCCCTTGGTGGTTGTGTGGCCTTTGTGTGAGGAGATGGGTGTAAGCACAGGGGGACTTAACCTGAGGGCAGAGAGTCGCTCCAGACTTAAGGGAGCTGCACAAGGACTGGTTGCCACGCTGGATCTCTGGGGTCATGGGCAGTCAGATGTGTGGTGGCCCCTTCTTTTGCATCTCCCCATTGCTAGGGCTTCTGATGTGCTGCAGAAGTTTTGAAGGGAGCAGCTCCCCGATGTTTTGTACCCCCACCCAGGCACCTGGAAGGGGTACAGCAGGGGGAGCTGGAGCTGTTGGCCACAGTGTCTAGGACTCGGACCCCAGGAGGGGAAATGAGCTGATGAAGTCTCATCTTGGTGGCAGGTGTGGCACATAATCATCTTTGCACCAGGGAAGGTGGCTTCTCTGTGCTGCAGAAACACCATGCCGCTTGGGGGAAGATTGCTGGTTCTCCCAGAACGGTAAAGACAGCAATGGGGTCAGGCCATCCAATGCTGCAAACTCCCAAGCATCGTGTACATCAGTGAGGATAGCTAGATCGCCGTAAGTGGCCATAGGTAGAGAAATATCACATAGCTGCCTAGTTTTTCATACATGATCACTGAGGTGCTGGTGGCTTTGTAACTTATGCAGTCCCATAGCTGAGCCCTCAGGGTCATGTTTGCTGCCTACAGATAGTGAGCCTTGCCCTATATATCAAGCAGACTTCTCTGTGCACATGCCTATGTTTAATTACCATTATGAGACAGATAAAAAATTTAAAATGTCATTACAACGTGGTGTGGGGGTGGGATTTGCAGTCTAACTGCAAGCCTCCTGTTGGTGAAACTGCTCCAAGTTTGTCTGAACTTTACCACTGGACAGTTGGTGTCCTCTAGGAGCTGCTCTCTGAGCAGGCTGATGTGGCTTGTTTTGTTTGTCACTAACTTGCCTGGGTATGTCAGTGTCAGCACCTCTCCTGAGACTTTCCTATGGTGGAAATTCTGCCTGGTTAAAACTCCTACCATCCAGATACCTCAGCAAGAGCAGTGCTAGGCGTGCTTTGCCCAAGGAGTAACATCCTTCTTGAAGGAGAGTTATTTTGATGTGGACAAGGGTCATTAGGACTGCACTGACTTCCTGATGTTGGTACCTGTTCTGAGAATGGGTGCTGATCCCACCTTACCAACGTAAAGCCATTTGATGCACTTTGCAGTAAAATGACCCTCTGGTGCTTATAAACCTTTCAGGGTATTAAAATGGCCTTAAACCCTACTGTGTTTCTTGCTTTAGCTTGGAGCTGGCTCAGAGCTGGGTTTGACTGGCAACTCAGCCACTGCTTGCAGTTTAAGTTTCTTGGGATGGGGTGATGGATCCCTGCCCTCTCCCAGTCCTGTCCCCCTGCTGCTTTTGGTGCAGGCTGAGCCCTGAGAGTTTAGCTCCAAGCTGCAGCCGGTGACATTCTCGACATGCAAACCTCAGCAGCAGGATCAGAGCCATGTTTCTCAAATTGACAAAGCAAATAAAGGCTTTTATTCTGGGGGGAGGAGAGAACAAGAATGATTCCAAACATTCTAATAAGCCCCTAAAGTAAATAACTAAATGTTCTTCCATTTTGGTGTAGCTCTTGGAAAACTTCCCAGGATGTCTTTAAAGAGCTCATTGTAAAATAGTGGGATGTTCTTTTCCCACAGGTGTATGTTAAAACAAAAACATTTCACTTGGAATTATTATAGAATTACCTGGTCTTGGGATTACTATGAAGAGCTTTGGGAAATCATTCACCTGGGCTGCACTACCAGGGAAGTGCTGCTGCCATGCAGGTCCATGGTTTGTATAGCAGGGGAGGCAGAGGTTCAGAACATGATCTTCCCTGGCTTTAAATGGGAAATTGTAGGGATTCTATTTCATCAGTGAAATTGGTTCTATTCTTTAACTTGAACTTTTTAGAATACAAAGGGAGGCTTTACTACAAATGGTATTGTTTGCAACAACCTCATGGACCTGCCAATTTTTTTTCTAGCTGAAGTATTTTGTTGCAGGAATCAACAGAGAATTACTTCCAAACTTGTTTTAACATTGTAACACAAACACCTGTACATAGGAAGCAGAGGTCTTCCTCTGTTTGCGTCCTTCTCTGTCTACCTGGAAGAGCAGTCTGGCCCTTCCCTGCTGCCACAGAGCACCTTGAGGAAGGTGCTGAGCCCTGTCAGGGAAAAGGAGCACTGGTACTGATTGCTTGGGGAGCTGAGCCCAAGGCAGACCAATGAATTGTATTGTTTTCATTGACCTGGGTAACGTTTTTATTAATTATCATTCCCTTCACAGACTCAGGGACCAGAGTAATAAAGGTAATGAAGAATGAATAATAAAGGCAAGCACAGATGCTTATCTGTCCTAGTCCCTCTGACATGCCAGTCCATTGAACCTGTTCACTGTTTGGACCTCAGTTAGAATTTGATTTTGAATCTCCATATGTGTGTGAATTGGGAACTCCCCTGCTCAAAGCACTGCTTCAGCTGTATGGAAAATACTGTGCCAGGCTGTATGGTTATTAATAAGCTGATTTTGCTAGGAGAATGGAGCACCATGTCTGAGCTCTTGTGCAGGGCAGGCTAATGATATTGGACAGTGAGCAACTGTCACTTTTGCTAAATCTGTCATATTGCAAGTAAGCTGCTTACAGCATGCAGTGAAGATGGGCAGAGAGACAGGCTAATCCACCTTAGGGCTCTACCCAAACTGAAATTTGGAGTCTGCTTTTCTCAAGAACACTGTTGTCCCTTGGAAACTGTTGTCTCAGAAGCACAAAGAAAGCTAAGGATCTGAACAGGCATCAATTTTGCTGAATAAACTCCATCTGTGTGTCTGCTCAAGGTCTTCTAGACCCTCATTCCTGAGGAACAGAAGCAACACAGAATTTTTCAGAAAACATATCCTTGTACATTGCTGAAAAATGCAGCACAGATTTGGAAGCAAATCTGAGGATTTGCAAATCTGAGGAGGAAAAGGGGAATGAGACCTGGTCAGCAGTACTGGACTCTCAGCAAAGCTTTCATGGGTGGGAGCTGTGGAAGTAGCACACAGAGGCTCTTGGTTGTCTCCTTCTGTTACCAGTGCAGCCAGATGCCAATTCCCAACCTAGAGACCTCACTGGAACCTCATCTGCAGCAGTGTGAGTGCAGTCTGTGGGCTCTGCAATGGCTCAGTGATGGGTTTGGAGAGGTGGGAAGTTGGATGTGGGCACCCACTTCTGCTGACACCTTCCTGCACCACCTCCTGCTGAGCCCTAGGCTGTTCTTCCCTGTTGCTGCTTTGGGCATGATTGTCCCTTCGTGCTTCTGTGGTAGAAAAGCAGTGTATTTGTCCCAGGTTTCCCTCTCTCTTTTTACAAGTGAGACTTCACCTGTTCACAACATGTTTTTCAGAAACAATCCCCCGTTTTGGCCTCATTTGGCCAAAGTGCGTAGCAGTTCCTTGAATTTGAGTAGATAAATAATCATGTTGATGGAGTTGCTGCTTAATATTAAACTAAGTCTGTTGCTGAATCAGGTCCTTGATCTTTGGCAACCTTTGTGCTACAAAAGTATTTATAAGTGTAAACATTAGATTGTAGATGCAGTTTCTTGAGATAACACTGCAGCATATGGGGCACAGGGCTGAACTTTATGGGGCAATAAAACTCAGTGCTGAACACTGGGAATTGTTTCCTCTTTGCAGGCCTTTATATCCGCTGTTAACGACTGTTCCTCCGTGGCATTTAGTAGTGTTTAAGAATATCTTCATTCCCCTAAAATTTGTCCTGTCACCTGTGCAGTGCTCCACAGGCAGAAGGTGTTTGCTGGTACTATTGTCTTTCCCGTGGTCGCAGGAGAAGTTCCATATGAGGTTGGAATACTGTATTAAGCTGGGACAGTAGATCATGCATAGGGTTTGAAGGCTGTCAATTACAGTATGCATTTTGCAATGATGAGGCTGTACAAAATATGCTTGCAATGAGCTTCAGGAGATCCCCAGCTTTGTGGCTCCCCACAAGGGAATCCACAATGGTCAAAGGTAGAGAGGTGCCTGCATGACTTACAGTTTAAGAAATTACAGCTTAGGAAAACAAGACAGGAAAGTGGGTTTAAATGCTATCAGAAAAAGGAGACAGGAGATAAATTAAATGGCTTATTAAAATCATTCAGAGGTAGGGTTCTAGGTTCAGTCCTGCCTGTCAGCCCAACAACGCTAACAGTAATCACAAGCCTCCAAGATACAGAGCTGAGGTCCCTCCTTTTCCTGCAGATACAGGGAGCATGTGAAACTCACTGATGGCCATTGTAGGCAACAGGTTGTGCCACCAAGGATAACAATTCATGAGTAGCTGGTTTAAGACCAAAGAAGGCAGTTCCGTCTTCTGCTCCCTGCAATCTCCGCTGCATTGGCACAGTAGTGACAAAGTAGTTGAAAGCCGATCGTTACAAAATATCTCTCCAAGCAGTAGCTTTCAACCATGCAAGCGTGATTTTTCACACAAAGGAAGTTGGGTGTGGCAGAAGCGCTTTTCCAAGGGTGAGATTTGCTTGAGCTGGTCATGAAACTGCACCCTGAGGGCTGCTGAATCAGGTTGCTTGTAAAAGTCAAGAGTATTTTGATGTACAAGATGTTTATGTTCCCTCTTGAAGTGTTATAATGAGGATACAGCGATAGCATCAGGGCAACAGGGTCACAGAGCGGAGCCCTCGGAAAGCGCATGCCTGGCTCCTCTGGTGCTTACCTGGGAATGTGTTTTGGTTACCGACTGCTAAACATAGCAAAGCTGCAGCTGCATTATCATTCTACTGAATGCCAAAAAGTTTGTTGTGTCTTACTGGAGAGCACGTCACTGTGGCCTTAACCAGCTGTAGTATAGAGGCTGTTGAAAAGCACGGCTCTGTTACCATCACAGTCCTTTTATTTATTTTTACCTTCAGGAGGAAGTATTTGTTGAAATTAGCTTCTAGTTCCCCAAAGATGAAGACGTTTCTAATTGGAATGGTATCTATGAGTAACTTTTTTTAAGGGTAGGAAAATGTTTTCTGGTAGGGTTATACAATTTGGTTTATATGTTCTCTGCAGTCTTCACCACCATAGAATCGGGTGAGGGGTTTCAGATGGTTTTAGCAATAGCTTAGGAGATGATGGACAGTCTAAGGTTTTGAATACTCTTTAGATGATACCTTAGTATGAGGCTTATGAGGATGAGAATGCTGCACTGCCACAGGAGAGATCCAATGAGGCATTTATGCCTAAAAAACACTCCCCAAATTAGCCTGCCTACCAGACAGGGGCTCCACCTTGAAGGCATTGTTGGGGAACCCATGAAAAGTGCTGGAGAGCACCCCAAACAAGTGATTTCTTGGAAACTGGATCCTTTTCAGGCATTTCAGTTTGGATGTCCTGAGCCACTTGTCAGAATTTTAATAGTATTTACCTCAAGTGAATCTGGCCGTGGGCGTTGGGGTTTTTTTGAGGAATTTAGTTTTAAATAACATTTCCCCTGTCTAGATCTTTATCATTTTAGAAGGGATCTCAGTCTGATTGCATGTGAGTTATTACTGGCTCTCACAGGCATGGCTGTGTTTATACAAGTCAGGATTTTTTCCTGGAAGGTGGGAAGGTAATCATTGCCCCCCTGGCACATTATGGGGGACAGTTCTGCAGCCCGGCTTCGCCTCGCTCTACCAGAGAGTATTTCTGCAGTTCTGACAATCTGGCGTCCTTCATGTCAGGCTGAAGCTGTTAATTTTATTTGGGGTGGTTTTATTTGGTTGGTTTTGGCGAGGACGTCTGAGGTGGGTTTGACCTTTTTGAGCTGGACACTGGGGTTAAGGCTTCTTCCTAAAGGTGCTAACCAAGGAAACTGAGCCATGTTAGAAATAACACAAATACCATTTGCAGTCTTGCTTCTGGTGAGAGATAACTACTGGAACACAAAAGCTGCCATTGAATTTTTCTGTTGTGCAGCAGCACTTTGTTGAACAGGGATGAACCTAAGCATGAGTTCAGTTTCACTACAGCACTTGCTGAGTAAGGGTCTAAGTTAATAACATCAAGTAACAGCTGGTGCCAGAACCGCTTTCAACTATGTAGGAAATTTAAGACTATATTTCTCAAATACACAAGCCCATTGCACTGCAATGCCAAGAGGAAAATTTCACTTTGCATTTGCCAAAGCTGAAATTTGGTGGTTGCAATGAATCTGCTTTGCAGTAACAGTGCACGGGGTGACAGTGCTGTTGGAACAGAAGCTACCACTGGTGTTTGGAAACAGCCCTTGTATGGAAGAAAAAAAGGCTGTTAAGACATTCTTCTGTGAAATAGCTCCAGACAAAGCATTGAGCACATGGCAGTGTGTAGGAGAAGAAAAATGTGCATTAAGGCTTCTTTATCTGTTGCATGAGTAATCAAAACTTATGTAAATATGCCTTCTTATAAACTGTATTTATCTTATTCTTATGGAGGAAGCAATGTTAATGCCTCTGTCCTTCAGTTGTATGTATGGAGTATAGATAAGCAGCATTACATGTCCTTATCCCTGTGGATCACAGAGCAAAAGAAACCAACTAAAAGCAATTCCCCATGACCGTTACTTGGAAACTTTAACAAAGTCCCAGACCCTCTCATCCTGGATGGTAATGCTGTCAAATCTGTATCTGAAAGACAGGTATGAGAGTCTGAATAACATGTCCGTTTAAGATAATCTTCCTTTTTTTTTTTCCACTGGTACGTATTGCTGCATGTGCTTCAGTAGGGAGACGATGTTAAGGTTAAGAGGCTTTGCTAGTATAGTTGAAATCTTCTTGAAATGTATCTGAACTGGCCAGCAAGAAGAGACAAGAGCTAAAATGTGGTTTGACACCAAGAAAAAGGATCTCAGATTGTGTTGGTTCAAATTCAGAAAAGTGCTGTGACAGCCTGCCAGTGTGAGTCATGTATTTTGGGAGTGTTTGTGCTTCGTAGCCTGTTCCCCAATAGAAGACACTTCTCTTTTGGAAAACTTTCAGCCTTGTGCAATCAGTCCATCTGCTTTAAAGATAAATATGTGTATATTAATAATGAGAGGTCTATTAACAGGTTGACATTTCACAGGATTTTAGGGATGAACCTCTGTCTGCTGAAGTCAGAGGCAGCTTTGCCATTAACAAGTATGTTTAGTCACTGGATAGTCTAACAGTGCAATTGCCTTTGTAGACTAGAGTTATCTAAAGGCATTCTGTAACTGTCAAACAAGGTTTGACTGGGGTTCCTTGTGCATTATTTTGTGAGTAACTAGGGTGTGGGAACTAGATTTTAGAAATCTATCCATATGTGGAATACTTCAGAAATTTACCTAAAGATAAATGAGTAACAGACCTGATATTCCTAGGTTTCTAGTGCCTGGATTTTGAGAGCTGCAGTCTTTTAAAGGGCTGGCATCTCCAAAGAAAAGGGGATTTTTTGCTGTGATGTACATTGGGCTTTGGAGATGGTTTCATATTTCGACCATATTTCGACCAACCACTGACATATCAATATGCTACAACCTATAAATCACCCAGGGGAAAAGCATGAGGTCTTTGATGTTGTAGCAAAATTCTCTGATGCCACAGAGCCTGGCATCAGGCCTGTGGGTTTTATCCTGGCTCTCTCCTTCCTGATGTGTTTGCCTGATGTTTGAACTCTGTGTAAATTGACTCAGAGGATCCTGGAGTTTCAGCTCTGGAGTCCAGGAGAGCAGAAAGGATGCTCTTGGCTCCAATGCCCTAACTGGCTTGTCCTTTGTCTAGGACAGTGCAAGTTCTTTCCAAGCAAATATTTACAAAGTAAACAGCAGGGGAGAGTTCACATACTATTTGTTGGCATTACGTCAATACAGATTTATTCTGTTGTGTGTTTTAGAAGTTTAATTAACATGAGGTTTGCAATATGTGCTGGAAAGTAAATAACAGGCACATCTTTATTTTCTTGGGAGAAGAGTATTGCTTCTTTAGAATAAAAGGTATGAAGGCTTTTCCTAGGGCATGCAGCTCTGTTCACTGGTTCCATGCAGGCCATTCCTCAGTGCACACATCTTAAATCCCTTGTAAGCCCAAATATCAGGCTTAGGCGAGACTAAAGTGCTGTAGAGATCTCACAGTGAGCCTTTGCACAGGGAATGTGTTTTATCCCACCATCTGAACACCATGCAAACAAGCAGTGAGACCTGAAGTAGATTATCAACTCCATCAGTTTGGCTGTTGTGCAGAGCTGTTTGTGGAAAACATATCAGATGCACAAGCTGATGCTGCTTTGCAGATTTTGCCATGTTAGTGATCAAAAATATCCAACATGACCAGAACATCCACAACTGAGCTGCTTTCATTTGGAAGGACTTCTTACTGAGAAGTCCACTGAATTATAAATCTTATTCTTATAGAGGAAGCAATGGTAATGCCTCTGTCCTTCAGTTGCAGGTATGGAGTATAGCTAAGCAGCATGGAGTATAGATAAGGCCAGCAGGCTTTTACAATAGAGTCCTGATATAACCTTTAGCAGAGGACCACAGATGACAACCATGTGAGAAGATTACTGGGCTTTTGATGCCATCTGCCCTGTAATTGCCCCCATAACCGATGTGTTGTATCCTAGAAGTGATACATCATTCTCTGATGTCTCATCCATGAAGTCTGGTTCTGGGGCCTTGTGGATTATTTACATGTGAGGTTTCCACTGGGGATTCCAACGTACAGGCTGATCAGTGGTGAAACGTTGCTGCCAGCAATGGGAGCTCTAGTTAGAGATAAGAAATCACACCTTACTGGAGCTGTCAGTGAACTTTTAGCTCTCTGAACAAAGAATCTTCATTAGATTCCCTGGAATTGCCTGCATGCTCAGGGCCAGTTATAGGTGTACATGTCTTCAGGGCTTGAGCTCAGCTGGAAAGGAGAAAAGTCCTGCACTGGGAGAGGTCTCTCCAACATGATCATACCCTGGGCTCATAGACAAGGTCTCTTCTTAGTAGACTGCATCCTCCAATCTGCTGGAAATGTTCTCATGCTTCTTCTGGTGCTTTTGATGTAACATCTCATATCTGGGATAATGATGTCTTTTTTCCAAGAAAACTTCCATCATTTCATAAGCAGCTAAAATGTGCATAGCCACTAACTTCACTATTAATGTAACATTTACGACAGACTTGACAACAAGGAACAGATTTCCTGTTCATGGTTAGCCCTGCTTGGCTGAACTGAACACAACAGTCAAACGTCTCTTACTTTCTCAGTATTTCTGTTAGTGTGTAACTGACCTTTCCCCCTCCTTCATTCCTATTCCTCTTCCTGTTTTGTTCTTCAAATATCATTTAAATGATGTTTGATGTGAGTTAAATGCTATAGAAACGCTATTTGCTGTTCTGTTCAGATTTGTCAAGTCTGTTATTTTAAGGCATCGGGTTGACAAACAGGTTTCTAACACCCTGAGGCAATGAATATTTTCCCAGGTTGGCATTGTAGAAGAGTAGAGTAGAAGTATATTTTATCCAAGGTTGTGCAAGAACAGGCACAGTGTTTGTTAATTGTCCCTCATCTCCCTGTACATTTTTATTGCTCTGCCACTGTGAATAGGTTGTTACTGGTTGGTTTGTTTGTAGCCATCCCCTGCACTTTGATAGAGAAATTGCAGTGGGTGATAGTTGTTCTCTGGACCTCTTTAAAACTCTTCTTTCATCTGCCTCCTGATTTTGTTCTGCCTATTGAAATTTCATGTATTCTGGGGGGCTGGTAGTCCAGATGTTTTCATGACAATGGTGTCTTTATCATCAGGATTTCATAATTAGGCAATTATTTTTTTTACAATACAGTCATTCTGAGATTTTTGTGTAATAAGCAGTTAGATATTATAATTTGCAAGAAATGTCT
Organism: Corvus cornix cornix; assembly: GCF_000738735.6. Lineage (NCBI taxonomy): Eukaryota > Metazoa > Chordata > Aves > Passeriformes > Corvidae > Corvus > Corvus cornix. Next base: position 12,969,358 of record NC_047058.1, on the reverse strand, counting down.
TTTTTGTGTTAGTATGGATTAGAATAGATTTTAATTTTACAATTTGAGAGATCTAAATTAGACATTGTAGTAAAGAAAATTTACTTCTTATTAGAACACTTACATTTGTGTTGTGCTTATGCCAGCCAGAGTAAAATAGTTCCATATGTTTTTAATCTTAGGTTAAGTTAAAACTGCTGGTAGAAGAGATGGTGGGAAAATGGACTGTGATGATGCAAGAAGATGTAGCTAGAATTTTTAAGATACTGCAGTGCCCTATCCCCTCCTGGTCTGCAGCAGGAAGCCCAAGTGTCAACAGAAATAAAATCTTAGTCAGTTTGAGCCAGCTGGAAGGTGCAATAACTTCAAGTCACTTTGTTATGATTATTTCAACTACTTCTTTTTGCATGTAGCTGGAATATTCAAGCAAAAGTATTTTCATTTCTACCTCTTCCTATTTTGTGTGTGTTTCAGCTGATAGATGTAGTGGAAGCAATTGCCTGCAAAAATGGGCTTGTTTCAGTAAAGAATCATTTCCCATCATTTCCCTAAAGAGCTCCCTCTGTAATGTCTCTCACTCTGTCTTACCAATCTTATCTCTTTTCCCTAATGTGCAGTAAAATATTAATCTTTTCAAATGTTCAGCCTGAGTTTAGTCTTAGTTTATGTTTTGCTTTTTAATGGCAAGTGTTAAACAGTGATTTCTAAGGATGTTCACAGTGGCAGAGTTGCAAAGAACACTGGATGAGTATGATTTCTGTTTCTATGCTTTTTTTATTTGTAGTAGAAAACTGCCTGAAAACTTTATTCCTAGTCCATCTTCATTTGTGTTTTGATGAGAAAACTCCCGATGGCTTTAGGCAAACAAAATACTTCGAAGATGTAGATGTTTTGCTGAACTTAAGCAACTGTTAAGCTTAAGACTTAAGCTTAACCATTCGTTAGGCAGGGACTGTCTGTGGATGACAAGTGCCACAGGTTACCGTGTTTCTTCTCTAGCAACACTCTGTCCAGGTGCATTTCAACCAGTGATGCCACTCCTGTTCACTAAAACAGAAAGAAGATAAACTATGTATAAGTTGCAGGAGAAAATCCTTAGTAGCCCATGAGTTGTCCTGGAGAAAAGGGATGCTGCACATCTGTGAGAACATATATTTTTCTGGCATATTTAACAGTTCCCCAAGATCCTTTATTAACCTCATCAGAGATAACAAAGTTTGTGAGTATGGGGTCAGCTTTGCTGATTAAAGGAAAAGCTGTGATGGGGGAGAAATCTGGGGCAGCAAAGAGTGGAAGGGGAACACAGATGCCATCCCAGAGCTGGTGGGTGTTGATGGCTGCTGTTGTTGCCCTGTTGAAGGGAGAACAGGTATAGAGAGCAGCTTTGGCTGGTCACAGGGGTCCGTAAGTCTTTTCTGCTTTTAAAAACTGTGCTGTCTGAGCACCATGTCAGGTCAGACTGAGGGAGTTGGAATGAAAATAGCTAAAGCAGCACTGCAAAGGTGAAACAGGGGTCCTTCATGAAGGGTTGTTCCCTTGGACAGTTTCTTTGCCTGTGGCTGTGAAGCTGATGGTGGCACTGGTGCTGTAGCCAAAATTTCAGATGGTGGCTGTGAATGACTTGAGGTTAGAAACCACTCACTCTGTGTCTTCTTGTGTAACCTAAACAGATCTTTGTGGTCAGCATGAAGTAAACGATGACCACGTCTTGTCTAACTCTTTCCGACCGGACCCACTATTTGCCTCTACGAAGTTAAGTAAGAGGTGACGTCGCAGTCTGAGCTAGGGGTGGCTTTCATGTTACATGGTGCTCAAAAAGTAGGTTACTGGGTCAGGAACAGCAAGTTCTGACTGTTTGCCAGCTCGGCCTTTTTTTTCCGCGATGTTTATACTGCTGTGACCTGCCACGCTGAAATGAGTCTAAAATCAACAGGAGCAGTGCTTCAGACCAGCGAGGTGGGTGTGATTGAACTTGTCCTTCTGTACCTGCATCAGATTATCTGTCTGCAGGATGCTTGCTGTATGGGGCTCCTTTTTTGAAATTAAAAGTAAAGCTAATTGGAATCCAGTGGCTAGAAAAAAAGCCAGTCCTTTTAAAATTATTAGCTGGAAGCCAAAAAACCTTCTAAACTCACTGGAGAGTGAAGAGATGTGGGGTCACAAATTCACTACTAGGAGAATTTACTCCCAGATCCAGGGTTGTGTTAGAGAAGCAGCCTTGGGACATCTGGATATTTTGAATCTAGCTCAGAACAGTGAATTTTGGGATAACTGAGTTTTGATTACAGTTGTGATCAGTTCGAAATGCCTCTTGCTCTTTGCACTGCTTTGTCCAAAACTGGTTTCTCCCCCACCCCTGGTGTTCTGTCCTTTTAAGCCTCCACAAAGCCAGAGCTCAAGACCTGCTGCAGGGCATGGGGATGGAGGGCAGCTGCTGCCAGGACCGAGTCCCTGAAAGGGAGCAGAGTGCCAGGCTGAGGGTGGGAAACCTGACAGAGAATTGCAGCCTCCTTCCTAGCCAGAGCACAGGGGCAAGGGGATGATGGTTGGACTCAATGATCTTAAAGGTCTAAAGGTCTGAAGCATCCTAAACACTGATTTTGTGTTTTATGACTGCAAAGGTGAAGCTGGCACAGGCTGCACATGGGTGTGTACCTGTCCCAAGCATTGGACCCCACAGTCCCTCCTGTGCTGGGTGATGGCAGCCTGGAGCAGATCACTCATCCTGCTGCTGCCATAGGCTCCATCACCCCACAAGTGGAGCACGAAGGCAGCAGCAGTGGCTCCTTCATTTGCAGGGCTGGCACGAGTCCCTTCTGGTCCTGGTCACATCCGGCTGCCATTAACAGCAGCTGCACACAGCTGCACTGCCCCAGCCTTGCAGCTGGACATACAATGTTATATCCAAAGGGAAATTCCTTTGGGTTGGAGGCAAGTTTTCCTCTTGCTCAGTGCCTTTGTGCCCAGATTTCTGGAGCATGATACTGCAGCTCTCCACCCCCGGTTAAGTGCAAAGAGTGGGGTACACAAGGAATCGGTGGCCTGGCTTCAAATATTTGAATAATCTCACCAACAAAAATATTACTCAAAGGAAAGCCTCAAGATATATTCAGTGGCTCGCTGCCAAAGCTGACTTAAGAGGAAACTATGTGGGCCATTCAGTCAAGTGATTCATCAAGCTTTCAGTGCTTCCGAAAACTCATCTAGAAGAAATTAAAGAAAAAAAAAAAAGGCAGAAAAAGCAGGATTCAAAGAGAGATTGCACCTCACAAAATCTCTGTCTTAAATCACAGAAAGCTTTCTGCTGCCAGGCCAGATGTAGCAGGAGAGAGAAAGAACAGCATCGCTTAATGCTCATTGCCGAGCTAAAATGGCATCTAATCACAATGCATCAGCAGCACTCCCAGAAAACGGTCCATGCAGCCTGCAAAGGCCACCCTCAGCACTCTGGTTTGCACATGCCTCTTCGTGTTCCTCGTCCATGACTCGAAATATCTGCAACTGGAGGAAAACTGTGTTTCGTAAAGAAGGGCAAGGTGGGTAATGCAGCTAATAAACACACAGATCTCCATATTTTAAAGCAGGGATCAGCTCATCTTCTTACTGTTTAATGAAATGCAGTCAGACTGCAGTATCTCATAGAAGACCTGTTATTTATGAGACTATCAACCTCTCAGAGCTGCAAAGGTTCCCCACTGGTGATGGCTCAGCAGGGCCCTGGTTATCACTGCTGACTTACAGTTCCTTCTCTGCTGGCAATCAGTTCGGTCACTACCAGAGAATATATGTTAAATCTCACCCCAAAGACCCCAGTCCTGCGAGGTGCCGAGTGTTTGGTGTGGAAAGCAGCATTACAAGCGGCAGGAAGGAGGCGAGTATCTCACCCCCTGCGTGCCCCCTCTTTCTTAGAAGGCTGTATCAGATTCTTAGCTGATAAAAGTAGACACGGCTCTGTTGCCTTCAGCAGAGCTCTGCTGATGTATGCTGGTGCAGAATATGGCCAGGTGTCTGTTCAGAAGCTAAAGCTCTAAAGGTTTAAGGAGAGGCATATATTTAAAATGCAAAATACCCAGCACTAGTCCTTGCTGGCCTTGTTTCTCAGGGGACTGTGTTGATATTAAATTGTGCTGTAAGTTGACCTGTGTGAAAATCCACATCTTTCTCTGGTGTGCCATCCTCGGTGGCTTTGCAGGCACTGCACAGCTTGATCCTGCCTTTCCCTTCCCATGCAGGGTTAGCAAAGGAAGTGATGGTCTGTTGGTTAGAGAGAGCTGCCACATCACATATGCTCACTTCTGCTTCTGCCCTTGCACCGCTTTGGGGTGTGATCTTCTGCAAAGCCTGTGGCTGCGCCTGGCCTTGATTTCTCTCTCTGAAAAACAATGATGACAGCACTATCTGAATGCTTTTACCCATCCTTTTTTTTATTTTGGGGTGTAAAGTGACACAAAAGAGCAGCAATCTGTGTCTGATCTTCATTCCCTGCTGCACAAATAGCTCTTCAGCCCAGCTTTGTCACTTCAACAGCTGTAGCATTAAAGCAAAAATAAAGCCTGATATTGGGGTTCTGCTTTGAAACTCACAAACCATTATTACACCAAGGGAATGCCCTCATAATACTCTGCTTCCAGTCAAAGAACTGATGGAACTAGATGATCTTTAAGGTTCCTTCCAACCCAAAATGTTCTATGGTTCCATGATACTCTCCATGTACAAGATTCTGATCTATGAATCTATAGTTACACTTAATAAGATGTAACAGGTGCTTGGGGGACTGATAATAGGATACAGAGACCTTTATCTCTGTGTCATGTGTTGAAATCCAGACCAGGCCGTTAGCAATTAAAAGGTCTTTCCATCTGATGTCACTCCAGTGACCTGTGCAAAAGGAGCCACAGCTCAGCAGTCAGTGCATAAACTTTTCAGGTTTTAGATTGCTGGACTTTCTCCTCTCTTTTTCTTTTGAAGGGAGGAAAGTGTCTTTTTCAATCCCATCCCTGCCCTCTTTAGCACCGTGACCAGCTGTTTGTAGGCAGGCAAGCAGCCAGGCAGACATGGGGCTGTGGTGTTTTCCCTCCCTGAAGAAGGTTTTCCAAACCAAAGCTGAAGTATCTCTCCTGAGACCCTCAGGAGAGCAGCCAGCACTGGCTCTACTCATACTGAGTTTGTTTTGGGACTAAATACACTGTGGTTTTTTCTTGGCATCTCAATACAGCAGCTATTTAGGCATATAAAAATAATAACTCCTAAAGTAAGATGCATGGGTTTCCTCTCTTTCTGTCTATATGAAAAATACCCCAAATATTTACTTTCAAGAGTATTTGAAAAATGGAAAAGAAAGATGGAAACCTTTACTTATTGCTGCATTTTCATTCAGACACAGGCATGTTTGTATTCCATTAACTTATGGTGAGACTTTATATTTTATATATATATATATATCTCTTTCCCATTTATTTATACCTGCTAAGATTTTTTTTTCCATCTGAAAACTGCCGACAAGTGTGAAAGGCTCCATAGTTACCATTCATTGTGACAAATGCTGTGGGAAAGGAGGTATTTTCTTTTTTTGTCCTCAAAACAAGGCCATGCTAATGTTCACACACAGATGTTTGTGTTTGAGAGAGTTTCATAGCAGGAAAAGACCATTGTTATCAATGGCTGGCCAAGCACAGAATTCAAATTTTCTGTGAGCTGAACCCAGGTCTGTGACTTGCAGCTGGGGTTTGAGCAGTCCCCTCTAAGTGATGGGCCCTGGGGCTTCTCAGGGGCTGGGCAGCCCCATCTTGGTGCTCACGTGTGACCAAGTGAAACTGGCTGGTTCCTCTGCCACCTTCCTTCACCCCGCTGAGAGCTCCCAAGGAGGATTCATGGCTGCCCTTCCCTGTAGGACTCGGAGCCTGGCACTGACTTCCCCAGACCACAGCCACCCAGGAGCCAGCCTCTGCCATGGTCCTCACCAGCTCCAGAGGAAGGTCCCACCTCCCCCACCTTCAGGCTCTTGTGAAACATCACCAGTTTTGGAGGAAAATGGACAGCAGAGAAGAAGAGGACACAACTGAACCCTAATTACCTGGAATATTTTAGCAAAGACTGCCACTTCCAAGCTGCTCTTGAGCCATGTCTTTCTTGGTGGAGATCTGAGTCCCGGAAGATTCCCTCCAATTGGAAATATTGCAGTGATAGGACATTGCTCCTCATTCCTCTGATCTGAAAAGTGCACCTACTCCCAAATATAGGTCCTAAGGAACACTTGCCAAATGGCTTGCCAGAACAGCAGGACTAGGAATCTCCCACTTCCCTTTTCTCAGTACCTCTGAGAGCTTTGAATTCTTTTGTCAGAGTTTACCCCTCTTGGACAACCACTGACATATCCATCAGCACAGCCTTTATCTTGTGGGAAGGAAATGCAAACAGACTCAGTGAGCCGGATTACTGGCTGATGTGTATCGCTCTTGGTCTGCTCCTGGTGCTTCACACCAATTGAAATCATGGCACAGCCATCCCTGCAGCACTCCAGTAAGCTCCACAATTATTTAGGTGTTTTCTTGTAGTCACCTCAGGATCTAAAATTTTGGCCCAGAACCTTTCGTTTCATGAAAACCAAGCATGAGAACTGGGGATTTCTCCCTTTCCCATGCACTTATATTGTGATGTTCCAAAAATTGGCAAGTGTTTTCTTTCTGTGTTAGTAAGGAGGACCCCTGTTATACCAAGAGAAGGCTGGTTGTACAATCTCCCTAAGTTTGTAGAGGGCAGTTTCTAACAAATTCCTTCAGGTCATCTCTTTATGTAAGTTCTGACCTGGCTCACCTGCCTGAGCTCCCACGTCCAGGTGGAAAGATTAGCTCATGTGCAGTGCATGGTGACTGCTGAGCTGTTCTCATGTGAAGAAACCCTGCCCTACATTAGAGTCCCAGAATCACAGACTCACTTGGAAACTTTGGCAGAAATCAAGGTTGGATCCAGCCTTGCTTATCCAGCTCAGTGGTGGCCATACCAAATCTATGCTGCTTCTATGCCCAGCACCGCCATTATCTCTGCACTGCACCCACTCACAAGTCCTGTTCCACCTCTCCATCTGTTCCCCAGGACTCTGCACTTGGTGTAGCTAAATTCTTTATGAAATGATGTTGAACCTGATCCAAATATCCCAGGCAGACACCAGCTCTGTTGCCTCTATGACCATGGCACGGCTAATCCCAAATCCAGAGTGACTGCCTGCAGATACCTGAGGTGATGCTGAGCAATGCTCCTGGAGACAGGAATGGTGCTGATGGACCTCATTACTCAGAGCCCAGGGGTGTCAGCAGTCCCATTGTGTCCATTCCCTCTCTGGTGTTTGAAATGCAAGTCAGCTAACACCTGGAATAGCTGTCTGTGACATGGGAGGTGGTTTGCAGAATTTACATCAGGATATAATTACTATATCTGCACAGAGAATTCCTCACTGAATATTTTTGTTTCAGATTTTGGAACTTGACAGAGGAGAGGAGGTGGAGAATCTCTACTTCGAATGAACTAGAGATTTGAATTTTCTTCCTCTCTGGGTTTGCTATCCACCCATCCATAGACTCTTCTTAGACTGCTCTGTTTTTTCCTTTTTGTATTGAACAGTCTGAGCTGATGATGGACAGAAATGCCATTAAGATAAGCACCTGTACTGTACCCAGAAGGATCACAAGCATCCTCTTGGATGCCCTTAATAAAATGTTCAGCTCTTTTGAAGGTTGAAGAAGGCTGTGATACAGATCAAATCCTTAGATCAGCTCTTGGCATGCTCACCTCTCAGCAGCTCCTCAGATGCTCAGTGGTGCTGCTCCAGATTAATTAAGTGGACAAAGTCAAGCTTGAGCATTAGCCACATGCTCTTAATTGCAGCAAAATATGGCAGCTTTGTGGTTTTGGTTTTTGTTATGAATAGGAAGTGATCAAGGCAAAGGAATTCTAGAGTAGGCTTTTTTTGCATTTTTTGGCCACCACAGGGAGTAATTAACCTTTTAAATACTAGACTCATAGAAAAGTCTTAAGAGCTCACAGCAGGCTATCTTCATGCCTGTTGTTTCTGGCTATTTAATTGTCCCCCATGAAGCACCACGTTAGGTAGGTTAGCTGGAAATTGGGAAAATCAGCCATTTTCAGGGAGAGTTTGAGCATGGTTGCAGGGTTTAGTCACCTTGCCCCCAGATTTGCCAAAGCCCACAGTGAAGGAGTAGTGGACAAGTGAGCACAGTGAGCCCTGAACAGCCTCTTCCCTGGGCTGTGTGGCAACCAAAAGTGGTTTTATCTATATTTCACCTGAAATTGTATAAATCATTCTCTTTTCTACTCTTTGTTCTCACCCCTTTCAATTTTGTGTTGCCTGATAACAAGGTTTGAAATGAGGCTGGCATGGCAGGAGGCATGTCCAAGGAAGGCTGCCCGGCTTTGGGGGCTGCTCTTGGAGCTGCAGTGGAGCCAATGTGCAGCAGCTCAGGGCTTTCTGACTGCTTGTGGGATTTGATGGCTGAGGAAGAGCCACTAATTCCAGCTCCATATCTGAATCCCAATAGGAATAATTGCACAATGCCCACCTGAAGAGCCCCCTGTGATTTTGTTGGGGTCTCCCACGCCTCCTGCCCTAGGTCAGTGTGTCCTGAACTTTTGCTACTTCCCTGCTGCCTTTTGCCCCAGGTTTGGCCGGGCTTACCTTAGCGATGTGTGGTTGTCTGTCCATCCGGATTTTTCATTGCCCTCTGGGTCTCCCTCAGCTGAAAGATTCTGCTTCAGTCTTTTAGGACTTTATTTCGTTCCTCTGTGGCTTGGGGTTTTTTGCAGGGAGGGCATTTGCCACTGTTGCTCTGACACAAGCAGGCAGGGGTTACTTAACTACCCACATCCTCTCAAAATAGAAATTCACAGCCCCACAGTACTTAGGCACATTTTCATTAGTGTATACAGTGAGCTTTCTTCCAGCTATCCCAGTCTATTAATAACTGGTCCAAACCTTTGGTTTGCCCAAGCATTTAGGAAAATTCACTTTTTCCATACAGGGGCTGTTGGTATTTCTGTACTCTGAGATCAGAGATGCCATCCTGTTCAAGTGCTTGGTGATGGAGAGAGGGTACATGGCTCACTCACCCAGTTCTTTCTTTCCTTAGATCTGCCCTTTCCCAAGGAGTACAAAAATACGTCTTTTACTTACCCTTTAACTAAGAACTGACCACAGAGAAGGGGATGGAGAGGAAAATTTGGATATACATTAAAGTGTAGGAAATCACAGGGAGATAGAAAAAATAGCAGAGAGACGAAAAGGTGGAAAGAAGGTGCCTTTTTGTTGTGAAGGGATTAGCTGAGAGTCAGCTTTCAGATGCTTTTTAAATAAGGCATTCTCCTGGAAAATACAGATCCTGATCGATTCCGAAACCCTCGGGGATTTTTGAGGTCAGAGCTCCCCTGGGAAACGGGACCAATTAAACTGAGCAGCAGTGCCATTCACAAATGGGCTTATTACTTTTCAGTGAGAAATGCTACCAAAAGGGTTTATAGAGTTCCGCTTGAAGTTTCAAGTAAAAATGTTCTTTCGTTATTTGCCCCATGAAAAACTAAGGAGGGGTTCTTCAAGGGTGGACAACAAGGCTTGCCTTGGATGGTTAATGCAAGCAGAAGTGCATGGATGATGCAGGGAGGACCAGCTCTGCAGGAGGTGTGACTCACATGGACCTTTCTGCTCCACACTGGCAAGGGGCTGTTCTGAGCATCCTGCGGCCCCACAGTGCCTGTGGGTCATTTGTCCCTTTTGCCTTTCCATGAGGTTCAGGCCTGTCATGGTTTAGTATAGTTTGGTCCCAAGCAGGGAAGTTTTTCATGTTGTTTCACTGACACTTCCATAGAATCATAGAGTGGTTTGGGTTCTAAGGGACCTTAAAGATCACCTTGTTCCAACACCCCAGCCATGGGCAGGGACATATTCCACTAGACCAGGCTGCTCAGGGTCTCATTCAACCTGGTCTTGAATACCTCAAGGGATGGGGCAGCCACAGCTTTTCTGGACATCCTGTTCCAGTGCCTTGCCACCCTCACAGGGAAGAAATTCTTCCAATAACCAATCTAACCCTGCTCTTTTTCAGTTTAAAGCCATCCCCCCTTGCCTAATCACTCCATGCCCTTTTCAAAAGTTCCTGTTCAGCTCTCTTGTATCCTTACTGGAAGGTGCTATATTTTCCTCCTTTCTAGTACTTGCCATAACCCAACCCTGAGACGTTTGCAGCCTGTGAGGTTCCCTCCCTCTCTGGCCTTTCTTATTTCTTTACTCACAGCTGGAAAAGTTTAGTTGACACACAGGTTGATTCCTGACAATCCAAGAAAAAGCTGCCCTCTCCATTTGTCTTGGGGTCACAGTTCAGCCCCTGATCTGGCTCTGCGGTCCCGCTGCTTATTTGCATTTTTCTGTACATGGTTTTTCCATTTCCACACATTAATCTTTCTTTGTTAAGACTCTACCCCATGCTGAACAGACAGGAGGCACAGATGGCTTGACGCAGGTTTAGTTTTGGGGTTTTTCTACTCTTTAATTTCTGCAGTCCATTGAACAGGAGCAAACTTTAAGTTACCTAAATATTAAATATATTATTTTTAATGGAAATTGCACCTGCTTAGCCTAACCCTCCCTAGCCTAACCCTAACTGCTTGCCTAGTGCTTGGGAACTTTCTTTTCGGGTGTAGCAATTGGTTGTTCTGAGGAAGGGATGGCGCTCCTTCTCTACTATGGAAATCACCTCAGGCTGCTTGGTTCACCTCAGCTGATTCCCCCAAGGACAATTTTTGGAGATCCTTTGGAAGTCCTTTCTCCTTGGCACTTCTTTAAACAGCCTTCATGCCACCAGAGACCAACTTCAGCACCTGCTACAGACTTTGTGTTTCAGTCTTTTAATGTCCAGTCAATGGAGATACTTTGAGTACCCATGAACTGTAGGTGAACACCTAAATTAGCACATGGAGTATGTGCTTTGAGAGTTTTTCTTGTCTTTGTTACTGAGCAGGGAAGTAAGAGGATGCAGCCTGAGCTGATGATCCTCTCAGGCCTGGCACAGCAGATGCCCAAAGCCTCACCTCACTCTGGATCTGGGCCAGTGCCCCAGGGAGGGTCCCTTTGCAGGCTTCCCTGGGTCATCCCTGCCAGGTGACCACAGACTAAAGAGGAGACAACCCAGCCACTTGTACCTTCCTGCTGAGGGATGGATTGTCTCCTCCACTTCAAAACCAAGACATGGCTTAGCCAAATGCTGCTCACCAGCTGGGGCAGCACGTTTCAGAGACGGACCCAGTTTTGGGAATGCTGCTGAAACTCCTTGTGAGGACTTAGAGAATAGAGTTTAAATTTCTTCAGGCACTTCATCACTTCCCTGGTTGCAGGTTTTTCCCTGTGGTGGGTGAGGCAGATGCTGTGGCAGTGACATTGCTCTTACAGGGGGCAGCTGCTCGGGGCTGCTCTTTGCAGTGCTCTGGTGTGGTACCCCCACAGCCCCACTCCCTGCTCACTGAGCTGCCACTGGCAATTGGGACTGCTCCATTATATTTTAGAAAGCTGGTTAGAGGCCTGATTTATAAAACACAAATCTGTCACACTAACAATGTAGATTTTTAATATACTCAAGCTTTAAAATTATCTGTTTTGACTTTTTCCAAAGTTTTCTTTTTTGCAGCTCAATTGCAGTGCTCCCTACTGGGACTGATTTATGAGGAAGAAAGGACACAATGTACTTACAAGTGTAAATGGTGTATGTTTATTCCCCTGAATGGAATAAGTGGCAAACCCAGAGGTTGAATAAGATAAGTTCATCAGCTATGTACTTTTAACTTTCTTTCACCAATTATGATAAAGTTCTGTACTTCGGTGTCAGTTCTGACATATAATAATACTGGGTAGTCATGTAGCTTTTATAGTAACTGCAGAGAGTGAGGGCACTTGTCCCAGCTCTGAAATGCAGAGCTCATTAAAATGGGATTGAAGGCATTTAATATCAGTTGTTGTATTTTCTATTTGTATTCAAAATGGCCAGCTTCATTATATGGGGCAAATTCAAAATAGTTCTGCTGAAGTCACAAAGCCCAAATTTACACCCTCAGAAACACAAAATCAGTCTCTCCAAAGTGTTCTCGGAAAACTTGAGTTTCTTGTTTCTAGATGAGTTCATTTACATTCTTTCAGAAGAAGTTTTTTACAAATACAGAAAAAGAGAGAGGGAAGGAGAGTTCCTCTTTCCTACCTCATAGTCCCAAGAGACTGGGCAAGTGGGGGCCCAGAGTCAGACACAGCCCACAGTACATGGGACGGGTTGGGATGCAGAGAGAGGTGGGCACTGGACACTAGCATGGCCCAAGATCACGATGCAAGTACCAGTGCTAGCTTCATCAGTCCCTCCATGCTGCTCATCCATCCATCTAAACCAGCACAGTGTCCTGCCCACTGCTGCCATCTCCAGCTCTGCAGAGAGGTTTCATGAGAAACCAGCTGTGTTTTAGCCACTGCCTGCTCCTCTGGCCATTGCAGGGCTGCTCTGGCTCCATCCCATCTTCCATGTGTCCTGGTGCTCATCTCGGCTGTTGTGCCATAGTCTGTCAGCTTGAACTCTGCTTGTACCCTTTCCCTTCTGAGCTTAGAGATCCATGTTTTGGCACATCCTCTTGAACAGCTTCGCCCAAGCGTGAAGGGAGGCATGGCGCTGCTCCGCAGTGCTGCAGTGCCGAGGGACTCTGGCAGCAGACGTGACCCTGCAGGTTCCCATACGCTTGGGTTTGCATCAAGGTTCAACTCGCCCTTTTGATAAGCACTGGAGCCCATCTGCTGCTGGGGGATGCTGACTGCGGGTAGTCCAGGCTTGCCTGGGACATGATGAACTTCTCTCCATCTCTGTTGGCTTGTAACTGGTCACTGAGGTCTACACTCCCTTCTGGCAGTTTGCAGGAGATTGTTTTATCGCTTAGTGACCAGCTTATGGACCCTCTTGTTTGGTTTCGGTTTTAGTGCTGAAGGTTTCACATGGGTCCCTGGTTATAAGAATTACAGTCATCAGGCTCAGGGCTGTATTTTCCCTTCTGCCCTGCCATGAACACAGAAAATCCAGTGCCAGGGCACAGAGAAGGCCATAACACTGAATCCACAAAGTGCATCCTCTTCCCATTCCCTGACCCATCCCACCTACTCAGTGCAAGTGGTTGGCAGAAGGGACTGGAGCCATGAGGCACAGGGGGAGAGTCCTCTGAATTTCCCAGCATGAGATTTAACCCTGAGCCCAGCAGTGATATAACTCCAGTACTTACAGCTCTTCCATTGCTGGAAGAAGTCAGGGTTATAGTTATAATTAAAAGGTTCCTGAGCTGGGAGTCAATGCTGGCAGAGAGTTCAGATGTCCCTCCAAAGGCTGCTCTTGGGGCTGGCTGCCTGCCATCAGCACGATGCCACTCATCTGGCCCTCAGATGATTAACCATCAAAAATAATAATAGAAAAGGCTTCTATAGCCTTCATAGGTGCAGTCCCAAGGGTGCTGGAGGTGGCACAGGGATGCTCAGGAATGGCTTCTGCTCCCATTTACAACTCTGTGGGACATTTGAGTTGGTTGTTACTATCAGCAGCTGAGAAAGATCTGCTGCATCTCACTTGGGACTTTTTTCATCTTCATGGTTGCAGCTAATATGCACTTTTGTCCCTGTATAACTCACTGAGAATTTTATCAACAATTGACATACTTTGCTGCCAGACCATTGGAGGGAAACAAAAATTGAGATGTTACCAGTGTACTCATTTCTTGTCCCTGTGACAGTGAATACCTGGGCTATGCTGAAGCCCACATACTGCTTAATTCTTTTACCTACCTGCCTTAAGACCTGTCTCTACTCAGAAAAGATAGGCCAGAGGAGGGAGAGAAGACACAAATTGTCCTTCTGCCTGCTCAAGCCCAGAAATTGTCTTGTCCTCTGGTGAGGAATATTTGAGAGTACAAAGGTCTGCATGCAAACTCCCTTGAAAAGTACTGGGCTTAAAAGTCCATGATCAGGAATTCAGTTCTTTCCTCACTTTGTTGTTTATCTTCATAATTTATGTTATGTGAACACAAGAGAATTATGGTTAAAATCATGTCTTAAACACCAAAAATCAAATAAATGTAACCTAAGAAGGAAAGATCACAGCATTCAGCCGGGGCTGAATCACGTCCTCTTTCCCTTTCCCAGCTGCATTTTTAAGTCACCAACGAAATACTAGGCTATTCATTAGTCAGATGGCTTCTCTTTTTCTAGGAAGGCAATGCAGGAAAATAAGATGTTTCTTCCTTTCCCAAATTACAGAAGAAAAACATGCTGTCTTTATGCAAGCTGACTTGTAAAGTTTTGCAAGGCTGCTGCTGCAAGTACTGCTCAAAAAGGGTACTCCAAGCTTTGGCCATATATATATATACACATACACATATATATATGTTTTATGTTCATTACAATTTAAATACACAGGTGCAATACGCATTTCAAAATAAAATGCACCATCAAAGAACAATTTCCTGCCCATTGTAGAGGGTCTGTGAAGATAATGAAATAAACCCACTTGCAATTGTTGTTTTGCAGCAAATGCTGGTACATTTTTAAGCTACTGACAAGCCTGTTAAATAACTGGCCATCTTTTAAGCTCAGGCACCCTGGAGTGTAGGAGGCAAATAATTCTCAGGGGGGATTTAACACAGTTATGTAAAATAATCTGAAGCCATCCTGGTTGCTCCAGAAGGATTATAATTAAGCATGAAGTTGTTTTTTAAATGTCTGCTATCATCAGTTGATTCTTCTTTGCAACAAAGCAAAACAAAAGTCTTTTTCTCATTTGTTTGAGAAGCGGTTTCTGTTCCTCTCATAAAGAGGAAGAGGATTCGGACATGTTGCTGAATGCTCTGCTGTCAGTCGGGGTATTTATGTCACAGAATATCTTTTGAATAGTAATTTTTAACATCTGATTAATCTTCCATTCTGTTTGAGCAGAGAAGCACCATCATGCTGGGCTAGGTGCAGAAGGGTCTTGGCACTCACTAACCAATGTCATCCTCTGTAAGGGCTTGCAAGCAAAATTCCCAGGGTTGGTGTTCAGCCTTGCCAGTCAGGAGCTTGGGAGCTGCTTAGCTTAAAGTTGGGGGAGCACATTTTTTACATAGGAGCCCATGACAAGTAGATTTTACAGCAATCCTCTGGCATCCTAACACGTACCTAGGATACACACAGAGAGCAGCCCATGTACCCTCACACGCTGTGTCCCTGTGCAGGGTAAGGAGGGGACCCCTGGATCAAGCTGAACCTTGTGTATTTTGTTACCTTCTGGTTTAACCCATTTCTCTCCTGTGTCCCCTCACTATGTGTCTTCTGTCTACTTGTTCACCCTTGCCCTCCAAATTACAAGTTCTTTTATATCATGGATAAAATAGCTTTTGAATTAACCTGGCCATGTCATGATTTAAAGAGAAAATCCATCTCCATGCCAGCTGGCTGGGCTGGGAGTTTTGCTATCTGTGCCACTGCATCAGCTGCCACCTGTGCCACACATCTGAGAAGGAAACCCTCAGCTTGTGTTTGATAAGCTACTAGCCAAGGCAGATAAGCCACTGTGCTGCTGACAGTCTCCCACAGCTGCATGGTTAAATCACAGTGGCCAGAGTGGAGGGAGAATTTTGGAATTTGTTAACTGGTACCTGTTTTTTTTAATGATGCTGCTGGGTTTTTATTTGACTATAACTACAGCAGAACTTCTCACAGATAACTGTGTTTAGGGTCATTTGGATGCCCTGCAATATGTTCACATATTTTCCACTGCTGAATGAAAAGGAGAAAATGAATGTGATACTTGTTGTAGGTGTCTGTCTTGCTTGCGGATGGTCTAGATTTCTGCATAGCTGCTTCTCTGTTACATGGGGCTTTCAGATTTCACTATTGATTAGAGTGGTTGCTTTTCTAATTAAAAGAATTCCCAAGTCTAACTATTGACTTGGACAGTAAATGTGCCGGGTTATTAAAGATAAGAGGCTTTGGTCAGAAAATATGGTACCTTCTCTCGCAAAAGAGGTCAGTGTAACTCGAGCAAAAGAGTGTCCTAAAAATCAGAAAACAAGCAAAGGAAACGAGAAAGGAAGAGCCAGGCAAATGCTGCTTATGTAATCACAGCAAAGCAAGTAGGACAGAGGAGGGAGCGGGCAGCCGAGCTCGGCTTTCGCCTGCCTGCTGCTCAGGGCAGGGCACGGCTGCACCTGTGGCTCTTGTTCCTTCTGTGTGGGGGCTGATCTCACCAAGAGAGCCTGCATGACTAAACAGAGGGTGGATGTACTTGCCCGTGGTGAAGGGACACTGATGGGAAAGTGTCTCTTGTTGGGATCAACTTTCACAGGGCTTCAGTGTACAGCTGCTTGTGGTAGGTCCAAGTGGGTTTGAAGATACATTTCAACCCCTTCTGTAAAATGTTCCTTCTCGGCTCTTGACACATCTCCCCAAAATATTACAGCAGCACAACCATTTCTGGAAAACAGAATTTCCTGCAATGAGGTTGAAGTCACCGGGCAGCCTCCCATGCCTTGCCCAACAGACTGCCATGGCAAGAGAAGTTGCATGCAATCTTCATGCCTCTGAGTCAAAGTCTTTGAAGGAGCCTTTCCCCCTCCACTGTTTCTAGAAACAAGTCAGCACAATTAACTGGGAGTAAGCATTGAGTTCTTAAATAATTCAGTTCGGTTGAGATGAATCCTCCCCTGGGGAGCCTGAATTCCTTGAGGTAATGTATGATTACCCTTGTTAGAAGTTATTCACACCTCTGGGCATAGGTCTTGTATGTGGTTCTCAGTGTGTAGTGATAGTTACAGGACTTGCAACATTTTATTTGCACACTCACATCCATCACCTGGGGACATGAAATTCCTGCTTATAAGGGTCAATGGACAGGTGTTTGCTGCTGGGCAAACAGAAATGAGTGCAGTCAGCAATGATGATTCTAAAAGCCAGCCTTGGCACTGGGGGTGTGATTTTTAATTCTGCTTGGTCTCAGGCACATGGAGGCACTGGGCCGTTTGGATGCTGAAAAGCACAGAAGAAATCAGCAGTCAGGACCCACAGGAGTGTCGAATGTAAGGTGGTCCTGGAGGCAGTGGTGGATCCAGCAAGCAGTGGGAGAAAGGCAGGATGACCAGGAGGTGTTGCCAGGGTGGCTCTGAAGGGTGCCTGAGCCTTTGTGATGTGGCTGCTTCAGAAATCCTCTTTCACAGTGACACTAGGGTTGCAAACAGTAAGGTTTTAGTAAACACACACCCATACATGGAAGAAGCACATGTGGTTTTGGTCCTGCTCTCTTCACGTCATTAAATGGTCTTTCTTTCCATTCTCCACCTCAATCTTTTCAATTTTCCTATGCTTTTAGAGAGCTTTACCTTACATCAGATGACTTTTTCCACTTCCTTGTATAAATTTTACCCTTGTCTCCAGTCCTGAAGTATTTATAGCTCAATGGCACACATAACCATTGGGCATACAGTAATTTCTCTTTGAATACTTTCCATATCTCTCCTGTGTGCTTTTCCACCCACACGTGTTCCATTGCCTTATCCCGAAGGATGTCTTTATTCCTCCTTTATGCTTTTGGTTTCTCTATTGTTTTTTTCATGTCTTTCTTCTTGATGGGTTGGGTGTTTTTGCACATCACACAGCTTGAAAAAAATTTCCCTTCAGACTCTGTCACGGAACCAAATCTTACTCATCTGATATGCACACAGACTGAAATTCAGTCCTGAGTAAAAGAGCAACCTAGCTGCTGCAGGGAACTGATTTATGAAGAATTTTTGGGACAAAGGCCTCAGATGGGCCTCTGCACAGGGAGTAACTTCACCTACAAAAGAATCCCACTGGCCACAGCACAGTTGTGACCTTGAGGGTTGTAATTGTACCTATATTTTCTTGGTGGCATTTTCTTTCCTGTGGTTTTTTTGCACCAAAGCAGAAAACTGAAATTCTTTTTTTTTTTTTTTTTATTTAGCCCTGTAAGGTAATATTAAGGGAATAGTGGCCTATGGCAAGCACATGGATGTGGGCTGATTGAGAATCATGCATCAAAAGAAACAGATGGGAAGGCAGGCTCACAGGATTGAAAGTAACGACTCTGAACAAGACTTTAAGAGTTACAGTTAAATAGTCACAGTGCGTTAGAAGGACTACAGTTAGGGATATTAAGTGATGTTGCTTCTGTTCATGCAAGCATTCCTTTAATTCAAGAAGGATGATAAAAGTCTGCAGAGGAACAAGAGTGACAGAGGCACTGGAAAATGCAGAAGTTGGTAAAGTGTCCACAACTTCCACCATCTGGGCTTGCCAAAGAAAAGGCTTAGGGCCAACTTGACTGCAGTCTAGAAAGTGCTAATATTCCCTACAAGGAACATTTCTGAGTAGGGAGTCCTCCTATTTAGCACATAAAGGCATTATGAGAGTCAGCATCTGGAAGTTGAAGTTAGAATTCCCAAATCAATTCAATTTGCACAGATCATTGTGGCTCATCAGAGACCAGATCCTCATGTGCAGGGCAGTTGCAAGTGCAGACAGACAGACATTTTAATGTGCTGGTGGCCAGCTGAAGTGTGCTCCAGCTAGAGATACTGGCAGCACCTCCTTGGGTACCTCCACATAAGGACAACATGGAGTGGCCAGCAGTCACGGGCCTCACAAGCTGGTGGCGTATCCAATGCTCGAGCACTAGCTCAGGGAGCAGTTACTGCAGACATTGCATGTGCTGCATCAATGCTTAGAGCCCTGATGGGATGGCCAAGATAGATTTAGCTCATAGGAGCAATATTCCTTTTATAAAGAAATGCTGCAAGAAATATAACACTCTTTGGCCTGATTTTTCCAAGATAAAGAGTGCCAAGAATGAGTTGAAGTTTCTTTAGCATTTCTGAAAATCAAGCCGTAACTAATTAACCCCTGCATGCCAATGGGCTTAATTATTTTTTCCCACTTGATGTAAAAGAGGAAAAGGGAAACTTCAGGCTTCTCAAAACTTTTTTTTGAGAATTTTTTGAGCAAGTTTGCAGCATGGTCAGAACTTGGAAGATCCTGAATTATTGCCCCATCACTACTTCTTCCCCTTTTCTAATTGACTGAGCTTTTACCATCACCAGTGCAACCTATTATATAGCATAGACCATGCAAGCTACAGGACAAACCCCAGGAACACCCCTGACTGCATTCCCATTCAGAGCTGGGATATGCCAGCCAGGAGCACATCCTGCCTTTAATTACACTGAAGAGGTCTTGGTGATTTGGTGTCCTACATCAGTATTAGGAAGCTTGGGCATTGAATTGCTATAAATCAGGAGCTTTGCTGCTCTCACAACAAGCCCAGTGGGAGCCTGACTTTCTCAAAGAGCTTAATTAAAGAGTGCTTATTGTCAGCTCACCCCTGTAGCCCATTAGAGCTCTGCAGAGATTTCTGTTCTCCAACATCATTGTGAAAAGTGGGACAGTCCTTGCTTCTTAGGAAGCTCTGTGTTCATAATCACTTCCTCTCATGTCAATACGGTCCTGGTGATCTTATAGTCATGGTGCAATTAGTTGGTGATAGGTGTGAACAGGCCATATCTGAATAACTGTTTATGGAGATCCTATTGGCCAGACAGTTATTCAACAGAGTCATAATTTTCCTCCTAGCTCCTAACTTTCTCTGGCTTTATCTCAGTGTGCTTGAAAAAGCAAAAGTAATGTGTGACATTTCCAAAAAGCAACAATTTTCTTTCCAGAGAAGCACGTACATCCCTGCCCTCTGAAGGATGCAGCCCCTTGTGATTTACAGAGAGAACCCAAGTTCCCCTGTCATTAAAGGCCCTTTGAAACATTACTCACTTTTGGCTTGAAATCCATGTCACGGTAGAGTTGTGCTGTAGTTAAATGAATTATTCAGACTGTAACCTCTGCTGCTTGGTAGAACCAGCTTCAGTTTTTTCTGTGCATAGGGCTGGTGTACTTGGGACCCCGTCAGTCTCATCCACCTTCAGCAGGCTATTTGCATGTGCTTTATTATTGAAAAAACAGCTGCCATCAGACATCAGCATGCACAGTCGGGAATGGGTGAAAAGAGAGGGGTCAGGTTGCGCTGCACATGGTGCAAGGCCTCTTGTGGGTCAGTTCCTTCCCAAGCTTGTCCTGCCCTCTTCCCAAGCTGAAGCCATCAGGCACAGTCATCACCACGTGTGTCCTAGGAGTGCTGAGAAAGAGTTTTTAGATTTGGTTCAGAATGGACACTTCCCCCCATTACACAGGCACAAACAGCCACCTCCCTGCACGCCGGACATGGGCAGTGCTGCAGCCAGGCAATCCAGGGATTGCACAACTTCTGGCTCTGCTGGCTAACCCACATCCCAAAGGAGCTGAGAGGACAAACTGATTCAGGTTTGTCCATCACTAAGTATTATTTCCCAATGCATTTATGGAGTCATCCTACCTCCAAATTTCAGCCCAGAGAGGTCAGAGATGTTTGAAGGCTTCAAAAAAAATTTTGGACAGCAGAAAATGAGAGGAAATGTCATGGATCTCGACTTTGCAAGTCATTCTTAGAACTTTCACATCCTTCATGATTGCAGCTATAAATCAATCTAGTATTAATTAAACTCTGGCCAAGTAAATGTGCCAATAAGATTAAGGAGCAAAGTGTAGGCTGTCATCCTGCCAGTGGCTAGTCCCAGTGCAAAACTGACTTAGCAGAGCCATCTGAGAGACAGGAAGTTTTTTGCAGTGATACCACAAGGAAAAGACTCCTCTGACTTGTGTTCTTTGTTATTACAGTAGTGTTTCAAACTTGCTGAGTTCTTGTGTCCTTCACTCTGCACTAAGCAATCCTTAAATTGTTTTCATTATATTGTGTCATCGTTGTCTTCCTGATGTCTGCTTCCCCACCCAGGAAGTGTTTACAGGATCCTCATGGAGAACAGGAGTTTATCCTAGAGAATAAGTGGCCCTGGAAGGGAAGTTTTGCCTGTCAGCAAGTGATATATTGTAATATGTAAAGCTGGCAGCCACTTGCTTATGGCTCATGGCTCATGTGGTGGTTTGCCCATAGTCCCTCATCCTGCTGTTTCATTGTGATGTCTTTTGTGCAGATACAGATCTGTCCAAACACAAACTCTTCGACTGCCTTTTGGCACAGGTGAAGCACTGCAAACCCCACCTGCACACCGTGCCTTAAATGCCTGCAACAACAAGTGACTATCTGGCACGAAGGAAACCCATTCCTTCCCTGGCACTCTGCATACAGCAGATGCTGTGCCACAGGCCTCAGGTGGCAGCTGCAGCAAGCCAGGTTTGGGAACCAGCTCAGGGGATGGAGCAAGGGAAGTGCCACCCCAGGGCAGGCACACCTGTGTGTGGCAGAGGCAGGGCCTGAGCAGGGACCCCCAGGGAGGCAGGATTTCCCCATGCAGCCTAATCATTTTTCTCAGTGGAACTGGGGAGCAAGTTTGACTCATCAGGCACATGGAGATGGAGATCCCCAGAGCACTGGCAAAGGGAAAGGAAATGCAGCTCCAGTCCTCCTGGTGTGAAAGTGGCCTAGTTTTGCAGAAGAGGTGGGCTCCTGGCTTTGAGAATGGATCTTAAGCAGCAGAAGTTCCTGAGCTGGGTCTGGTGGAGTATCCCTTGGGATGGTACCCAGTGACTGAAGGGAGCAACTTCTGAGCAATGCATGTTATGAGTAATGAATATATAATTGCCAGCTCACTTGGGCATAATAATATATTTAGATAAAGACCCAGCCAAGCCAAACCAGCCCATTTTATCAGGCCAAACCTCACCCTATTCTTTTACCGGAGGAAAGGATGTTTCCCTGCTTAGTTTTTAAATGCTTCTTCTCTGCCAGATCCTACAGTTCTGACTTGCCATAGCACTGCCTGCTCCATGGCATTTTTGTATTGTGTCTGTTAGTTTTATTCTGTAATGGAGTGATCAAGTAACTAGAAAACATGTGTTCTGTTCTGAATATATGCTATGCTGCCCAGAGAGGTTGTGGAGTCTCCTTCTGTGGTGATATTCAAAACCCTCCTGGGGTTCACCCTGTGCAAACTGCTCTGGGTGAACCTGCTTTAGCAGGAGAGTTGGACTCTGTGATCTCCAAAGGTCCCTTCCTCCCCAGCCATTCCATGATTCTCTGATTTACTCTGCTCTAGTATCCTCTGCACTTTGTCACTTCTCATCAGATGAATTTAGGACTCAACTTGTCCTTTTAGAGAACGATAGGGACAGGCTGCTCAAGACTGTCTACATTAGACCATTAGACTTCTCAAACTAGGCCAGTTGTTTCCCATATTGAATTATATTGATTAATTTTGGTGGTGCATTAGCAATGATCTACATACTTTGCAAACCTGTGGTGCTGTAGCAACGCCTGGAAGTGTATTCTTGAGAAAAACCTCCATTTGGCATGGTGGGAACAGCAGGCAGCAGTAGTGATGTACATGGGAAGCAATGTAAGAAAGTGATGGGCACACACCAATGTCCTGGCAGCACTGATGGCAACACTTTGCATGAGTGTATCTGCTGGTATGAGCCTTCCCTCCTTAGGATGGGTCTTCTAAAATCTCCAGAGCTCTCTCTCTTTTACATGCAATTTTTCACACACTTGCCTACTTCCTTCAAACAAAACAATCAACCCTCTGAAGTTTTATGTGTCACCTTTCACTAAAAATTAGCACCTGATAATTTTCACTGAAAATTCTACCTGTTTAACTAACTGAGCAGGTTTCAAACTCCTGGAGTTTAGCTGTTCCTTTCCCCCAAAAAGGCTTAAAACTGAAAGCTCTGCTTCATTTATTAACCATTGAACCAGAAATTAAGATCTAAGAGTTTGAGTACACTGCATGTCACAGCACTTCCTATCAGTGCACACCCAAAGCTACTCCTTCGTCCCCACTTTAACCAGTTTATCTATGATAGTAAGTAGGATAAAATTTTCCTCCTTATTTACTAAAATAATACTGGCAAGGAAAATGTATTTTCCATGATCACTTCTCAGTCTGAAACACTTCTAGGCTAAATATATTCATCTAAGATACATGCTTTGGGCATCTGTTTTCAAGCTGCATTCTCCCTGCAAGTGGCACAGAAGATGCTGTTCTTTGCCATCACTGTGTGCAGCGTAGGTAGATCTAAGAAGAGAATTCTGCCTGAAGATTTCTGTTGTCTTTTTGTTCAGTCAGAGGATATAGCTCTACTTGCTCCCATTTTAAATTGCACATAAAATACAGTCATACGCCTGGCTGAAAACCTTGGTTATACCTTCCAAGCTAATCTAAAAATACAACTCAGGCCCTGCAATCCCAAAAAAATAAAATCCAATGCTTGAACATGCAGGGGAGCCTAAGAGAGAGAGCTCCTTCCCAGCACACAGTTATCTCTCCCAGAAGAGAATTGATATTCACAAATGCTTATTTCCCTTTAAAATTTTGCCCATTATGTGTTTTATGAGGACACAGAAGCAAAGTTCCCTTCTATTACCATTCTGAGAGGATTTTGAGAAAATGCAATTAAGTTCTCTCCCCACCAGACTTCATGAAGGAAGAGATACCTCACCCTCTGGGAAGTGTAAGCAATACCATTTTTGTAGTAAAAAATACTGCGTGGTTGTTCAGCCTTATTTTTACAAGTGTCAGACTTAGGCAAAGTTCAGTGTCTCATCTTTACTGGTCCACAGTGCATAGTATTCCAAAACACTCTCCAAGGCAACTCTTTTTCGCTTTAGAGGTCATGATTAAATGAGCCCCCATGACGAGGCTGAGTCCAACCCAGGCAGTTTTGTTCTGTGAAAAAATCAGTATTTGTTTCTAGCATTTGCATCTGGGCTCTTGTCTGTTAGATCAAGCAAAATGCTCATTTGCTTGCACTCGTCTGAATAAGGAAAGGTCACAATACAGAGACATTAAGTCATAGGATCATTGAATCATAGAATAGTTCGGGTTGGAGAAGACTTTTAAAGGTCATCTGGTCCAACACCTCCAACTAGATCGGTTTGCTCAGAGCCCTGTCCAACCTGACCTTGAATGTTTCTGGGCACAGGACATCCAGCACCTCTCTGGGAAACCTGTCAGTGTTTTACCACCATCTTCATTAAAAAGTTGTAGTCTAAATCAACACTTTTTTAGTTTAAAGCCCTTACCCCTTGTTCCAGCACAACAGGCCCTGCTAAAAGGCCCATCACTTTGTAGCTGTGGACAGCAGTAAAGCTGCATAAAGGAGGAAATTATTTTTCCAAGGATGACAAATAAGCACTATCTGGGATGCCTCGGCTCTGCCAGTCAGCCTCAGGATGAAGGGTCTGTCCTGTGGATACCCACATTTCCAGCACCCACTACACAGGATGCAAATGCTTTTGCATCTTATTTCTGTTTACTGTGCAGTGTGTCAATGCTGCAGCCACTGTGGGCAGGGGAAGCTGCACATCAGACCCCTGCTTTGGCCTGGGCAGAGGAAAGCTTGCATTGCTCCTGGTAAAGGGGCAGCTTTTGAAGTCTAGATGACTTGGTATAGGAAAGACCCATGTTCAAAAGAATGGGCTCCACCTTCTGATCCAGAAAAGCAGACCAACAAAAAGCAAACAGACCTTTCATTCTTCTTATAATTGATGGATGGGCAGAAGCCAGTACACTAAGGTCTCTGGGTCTGAAAATCTGAACAATAAAAACCAAGTTATTGCCATAGAGAGCAAAAGTTCTCCCAGCCCCCTCTCTTCTACAACCTGTCAGCACAACCTTAGACTTATCTGGGTTGGGTCACTCCCAGCTTGCCTGCATTCAAGCCCTGATCCTGGCAAGACAGTAGGTAAGCCAATCAACTGCTCCAGCCAGCTCCAGCAGCTGCGACCTGAAATAGAAACGTGCACGTGAATGTTGGCCATGCACAGGGAGATCTCCAGGCCTTCATGGAGGGAGGAGGAGGAGCTGTTCCTCAGAAATCATTTCACTGCTCCCTGGCCCCTGTGTGTTTTGATCAGTGATAGCAAAAGCACCTGATGTTCACATGGACAATGGGTTTTGCCTGTGACTAGTAGGAAATTACAAAGTCAATTGGTTCAGTTCTTCAAACTGTAAGTCTTTCTTTTAGATGAAACCTGTTGAAAAGTTGAAGTTTGCCCATCTTCACCACCAGCCGTAACTCTAACCTGTACTGAGTATGAAGATTAAAAAAAAACCCCAAAGCTGTAGTCTCACAGTCACTAATCTGTGATGAAAGCTGCTCTTCAAAGAGGACTGATCTGGCTCCTGTGAAATGAAGAAATGCTCTTCTAGCTCTTAGGGGCTGTGATGAAACCCTGAGACATGTGATGAGAAGTGCAGGAGCTGCATGAGACCACGTGCTGCATCTTTCCACCAGGAGGGGAGGAGCTGCAGGCCTGGATGAATCAGGATGGCTTTTGCACCAGCAGTGAGTTCCAGGCATACACAGGCAGGAAGTGAAAAGCTTGGGTTTAATCATGGCTGGGAGAAACTCCTTGCTCTCTCCTAATGTAAAGGTCATGTTTTTAATCTCCTTTGGTCCCATCACTGGAGGCCCCTGGGCTCTCAGCACCATCACCAGATGCATTGAGGAGTGACTGCAGTGCCCACGCAGGGCCCACTTGGGAGCACCCAGAAACCGCAGGGTGGTGAGACACAGAGAGCTGTGCTTGCTGAGGGTTTATGAAAGGCACATGCAACAAGAACAGCCTGTTCCTTTCTCACCTTTATAGATGAAAGGGTAACCTGGCCCCTAGAATGAAATACTGATTTTTAGTGAAAAAAATCATTGGGGCTTCTTATCATTTTAAGTATTTCAACCCGTCTGCAGCTTATTGTACTAGTTCTCATACCTCAGCCATTCTTAAGAGGCTTCTTCAATCTGATAAGACTTTGTTCACAAGAAGTTACATATTTATTTACTGAGGAGAGGACAGCCAGAAGGGTTTCTGAGCAGATACAAATGCATGTACAGTTAGGCTGAGACTCTGAGAATAGCTTGTGTAACAACATGACTGATGGACAGGTAACATTTAGTCAGCCACCTGCTTGGGGAGTTAGGATGGAGAGCACTTTGCCCAGCACTTTCTGAGGCATGGAAATCACACAGGCTGCTCCGCCAGGGTTTATGGGTGTACGTAATGACAGGCAGTCGTTATGTACAAGTGCTCAGCATAGAGGTGGAAAAAACCCAACCCTTCAATCTGAACAAAGGCCTGAAGTCACTGTTAATTCTTTGCAAAATTTACCACCCCCACAAGCAGGAAGGGTTAAAGACACCAATCAGGCAAAACTGTCTTGGCCATCAAGGCCACCATATTCAACTGAAATATCCAGGTGATTTATATGGTCCTGTTACTCATTCAGGGCCACATAAGAGCAGTGTTTTCCAAGATGCTGTTACAGGATATGTTGGCTCCTTGCAGAACATATTGGAGTCCACATCTTAAGAAACAATTTAAAGTAAAATACAAAAAAAAAAAAAAAAAAAAAAAAAAAAAAAGGAAAGGAAACTATTGCCTCCATATGCAAGGGGAAATTAATTTAATTATGGAATGAAACTTCTATGCAGCACTGCCAAAAGGGCAAACAACTGAGAACTTAACTAAAAGGAGAAAATTGTCAGTCTTTCAGCGCATAACCATTTTGTTCTGAACAGCAATAATTATGGAAATGGGCAGAAGACTGTTTCACTGATGATAAATCTACAACATGTCAAGCAATACTTGAAGATTCATATTTAATTACTGTGACTACGCAAATTAAACAGTGGAAAAAAGTTGTCAATGCTGTTTTTTAAAGTAGGGAAATAGATCCAAAGCCAAAAGCAACATCGTTAACGTCGGTAACTCAAAGAGAGAGAGTTTCCCTCTAGGCTAAATTTTGTGATAAAGGAGAGATGTCACTTATTATGCACTTTTGAACATGTCTGGCAAGATTAAGAGGTAAATAGCCAGAATAATTATTGTCTGGGTTGGTAATGGTTTTCTCAGTCACATATTTACTCCAAGCACATTCTTGGTGTTCCAGGTTACTCATAACTCTTGATCACAATTTGTTGTTTTCTTTTTTTTTTCCCTCCAGAAATTATATTAAGGCACCTAACTTTAGAAAACTCCATGCTCCACAAGTGGACCGGGCATGGCAGGGCTTCAATGAGTTCTTAGGATAAAAGAAGTACAACCTGGCCACCCAAACTGGTGGCATTTGCTCGCCCTGTGTCACTGGCTGTGCCTGTTGGGGAGCAGCACGAGGTTTGGCATGAGGAAGGCCATCTGCCAAAGGGCAGTGCAGGCTTGCAGGGTGCTTGGAGCTGCAGGTTGACCAGGATGAACACAGCAAAGACAGCGTGTGCTCTATTTTAATGTGCGCAGCTCTGATCAGCAGCAGCATGCACAGCTCCTCTATGTGAATGGGGAAAGATGTTTTCAGAAGCATCTTCTGGAACAAAATGCCACAGGGAGTGCAATCCTTTCTCTGCAGAGGTCTGGCTGGCACAGGGAATGCCCTCCATGCCCAGACTGCCTACAGTGTCCAGCAGTCATGCAGCCACCCAGCTGCACCCCAAACCAGGGGTCAAGGAGATCACTGTGGCATGTTGTTCCTGTCTAATCGGAGGTACAGATGCACTGGGATCACTGAAGTTTTCCCAAGCAGCTGTTCTGCCCTGATGGTGCAGATTTTGGCTTCAGAGTTCATCCCACCTTTTTGCAGTGAGAGCCATGCTCCTGTCACTGGCCCGAGTGATGTGGGTGCAAACACCAGTCCTGATCCTACTGCTCTGTGGGGACTCATGTGAATTTTTTTTGCCTGAATTGCTCATCTGGAAAATAAACAGAGAAGTTTTTTGTAGAGATTACCTTTGCAAAGTGCTTTCAGATGTATTACTGAAAGGGGTATGTAAGAACCAAGTAACAAATAGTATTAGACACAAGGAAATATTCCACAAGGAAAGTGCAGAAGAATTAACCACTGTGCCTGAAAAACACACACTGAATTGCTCTCAAGGACACAGAGTTTTGTAGGATGTATGAATGGGAGTGGTTCCTTTGGAAGATGCTCTGTGTGAAGTGGATTATGTGCTACACTCTGCTGCAGTTGTCATGGCAAGTATTCATATTTCCCATGGCAACAGGACCATCAATTTTTTATGCAGTAAATAACTGCATAAAAAGCTACATTTAGTGACCAGGGCACGAGTTAATTCTCTCATCAGCATCCTTTGCTTCAGCCCTCTTATGGAGATGAAACACTCCACTGAAAAGCAAGTGTTTCCTTCAGCGTGTGACAGGTTTCCTCTTCATGGTTTCATTATGATTCACCCACCAGTTGCTGTGCTAGTGACACTATCTGTGCCGGGTATGTGGTACTGCATGGTGTCTGAATTCACTGAGGGAGATGATGACAGGGCAGCAAACCCACAGTGAGTGCTGCTTTTGTAGTGCTCTGTGCAAGTGCTGTCTAATGCAGGTCACCCAAAGCGCTGCCACTGAAAGGACTGAAGCTCTAGAAGAAACAATGCACTTTTAAAAATTTATTTTTGGAGTCTCTTGATGTTGTTTTTCCTCAGTTGAAATGACTTATTCTGCAAACTAGCACCACCACCAGGGTTAAGGGCAGGCAGATGTATTAAATGGACAAGGGAAGGATGAAAACTCAGGGAAACTAGATGTCACTATGACAGCAATGATGGTCCAAAGAAGGAAGCCTTTTGCTTTATTGAAAAGAAATTTGTTGTAAGCTAGCATTTTCCTAAAAGTGGTTTGCAGTGCTCTGAGAGCCATCAGGCTCTTTTCTGCAGAACTATATTGTTTGCATACTGTGCTGAAATTTAAAAAAAACCAAAATCAAAGAAAAACAAAAACAAAGAAAAAACCAAAACAAACAGGACAACAAAAACCAAACAAAAACAAACAAACAAAAAAACCCACCAAAAACAAACAAAACCCCCACCAAACCCAAAATCTAAAATAACCCACACCCATACCACAAACCTCATCAGGCTCATCTGGCTGCCTGCAAATGTGCTGGGAAGGTGCTGCTTGGCTTGCCAGACAAGATGGATGCTCTCCCGGAATAAGACGTAAGAGGGGGTTTCTTAATGAGGACAGAACCAGAAACTGTTTCTAAGACAGTTGGGGTGCAGTGAAGGTTTGGGGTCAGGATGAGAAGTGTGGCAGTACATAACTGCCCACATGATCACCACCATATCTGGGCCAAGTAAAAAGCCAAGTCCAAAGACCAAAAATGCAATCCATTTTTCACAGGTCTTACTTCTGCAAAACACTTCCTGAGTTTCATGAAAACATGTTCACTAGAGAGCTCCCCTCTCCAATCCCAGCTTCTCATTCACAAGCCCTGACCAAAACTGATCTTGATATTTCCATTTGGATGAGGAAATTCCAACTGTCTCATATACTCATCTTCTACAGACACACAAAAATGCCATCATTTAGAGCTGCATAATGGAACCTGATTTCCCCAGGTTATTCAGAGGTTCATTTCCTCTTATTAGGGATGACTTTTTGCAACACTGCTTGTAGACAAAATCTGTCACATAATACTCGTTTCCAGTATAATAATCAATTCACTGATGGTGTTCAGCACCTCCCCTGTGCCTGGAAAAACCATGTGCTTTTCTGTGAGTAGAGAGTGCAGTAACATCCCATGCAGTTCTGAATAACTTTGGCACATTTCAGTATCATTTTGGGGTAAAACACAGTTCTAAAATCTCATAGACTTGCAATTTAACTTGCTTTTGTTTGGGTATGAGCAGAGTGGCACAGCCTCAGCAGCATGTGAGGCTTTCAGTCCATGTCCATCCTGCTCCCTGGGCAAATTCTCTATTGAATATCAGTCCACCTGTTTTATGCATTGATGAAATTATCTAGAAAGTTTCTGTGTTTTTAAAAAAGGCGGAAGGAGAACAGTGGAAATTACGCAAGAACCCTGTTAACTTTGGTGCACCTGGGATGAAGGACACACCTTTTCTGTGTATCCTGAAAGACCATTAAGGGAGGTGTTTGGAGAGTTCTGCCCTGGGGCCTGTGCTCCAGGCTTCTGTCCTTTCCAGTGTTGTCAGTGGTTGTGTTGTCATTGGTCCCTCAAGACCATCAGGCTGCTTAGTTCTTCTAAAGAACCACCGGCACAGTTTGAGCTTAAAATGCCACTGCTTGACATTTATAATCCGACTGTCAAACTATGCCTGGTCTTTCCACAGTGGTTGTTTGAGGTGAGCATGTTTGCATGGTGTCAGCTACACACACAGATGGATTTGCATAGTTTTCTCAGTCTTTGCCAATCAGGGTGTGGTAGAAGTGTCAACCCCACCATCTTCTCAACACAAATGCCCTGTCTGCTTCCTGCTGCATCCTTATCCATCTTCAATAGTCTTGATTTTAATGTCTTCTTGTACAGAGCTGGGAAAGGGCCACTCAGGTCACTTGGTCATGAAAAGGAAGATTTTGCTTTCCTTACAAAGTGAAATCAGCAGTAGCTTCTCTCAGCACCCCACTGCAGGTGGTTCTGCAGAGGGAAGGTTTTCCCACCAGCAAGGCTGCGCAGGGGGCGAGTGGGGCTGCTGCAAATGCCTGTGAGTCACAGCCATCCTAATGCCACTTTCCGACCCAATTTTGGGAGGAGATTAGGGTGTATCTGGGAGCCCTCTGGCCACAGCCCAATCCAGGCAAAACAGAGGAGGAGGATGGCAGTAGCTGGGAGACAGACGGGGAGGTATGGACAGAGGCAGCTCCTGTACCAGCACAGCCTTCACAACAAGCATGTCTTTGTCACCCACATGTAAAACCTGGGTGTCTTCTCAGACCCTGGCTTGTAGTAGGAAGTCCAGGTGACAAGGGCAACTTTCCATCTGCCATGTTTGGCCAGGAGCCCATTGGGTTTTGTCTTGGAGTCAGCAGTTGCTGCTCTAATCCAAGATGTTGAAAACTCTGTGAGATGATGATGTTACCTTTGCGTGTGCCCTAAGTAAAGCCCCAAGAGGGAAGGAATAGTTGACCTGCACAATTCCCAACTGCTGTGTATGGCATCAAGTAACTAAGAATGGACAAGCACCAGCGAGAAGCTTTAAAGCGTTACCAGCTCATAGGAATAAAGCTCAGCATCAGCATAAGCATTAATAGGAAATATCCATGGTTATCAATGTGGATTTAATGTGCTAAGTAGTAACCACTGTGATTTATTAGGAAGGATGCACTTGCAGATGATGGACAGTAATTCTGCACTGACTTGTTTGTTCCTCCTCTGTGCTTCTTACACGGGCAATACTGCAGCTGTTGCCGTTGCCTGGTACTCCCTCTGCTCATTCATCCTCTGCCTGCTGAATTCAGGGGGATTTGGGCCTTTAACATAATTATTATTAAGTTTCTATTTTATGTCCCTGTTCAAGAGGCCCCTTGGTAGCTGATTAACTTAATCAGAGGTGACTTAGCCCATATTTAAATGCAGCAGTCTGAATTTGTCTTCAGCACAGTCTCCAGAAGATATGAACTAAGCATCAAAGAAAATTAATTCATAGGTACTTTATCCTGTGGGATCAAGCTAAAATGTGGTCAAAGAGCTTTAGCTTTAGCTTGTATGCTCTCATGAAAGGATATGGGCAGAAGAAGGCAGCCATGCTCTTGTTTGTGCAAGTTTCCCCCCCTCCCTTCTTTGAATTAGGCAGAATAACAGATCACAAGAATACTTATCAGAGAATATTTTACTGCAGTTAAGAGAGAACACTTTTTCCTTTACAAAAATAATAATTATTTTTGGAATTATGATCAGCCACATGAAAAGTATTCTTTAAGCTTTTTCTGGGCCAAAAATATGACTTGAGCACTTCTCAGCTTTTCAAATAAATACATTCATTTATCTGGCCATGGTATTACTCCAGCACAAGGAAATACAGGGCCTTAAATACACACAAAATTTAGGTACTACTGTTGCCTCTAAAAGAACCATCTTAAACCATTTTCTACAAAATAAGGTGCTGGATGATGGAAATTAAAATATTCCAGTTGGTTCTCAAAAGCCTAGATGGAATTTTGTCCTAAGTGGTGATTAACTCATTCATGTATGTTCCTAATCCTTCTAAGCAGTTGCATAAATATTCCAAGTGGCCCTCGAAGATGCTGGGTAGGAGAGTAGCTCATTTCAGCCCACAGGGATGCAAGATCTTATGCTAGGGGGGAAATCCTGTTCACACTGGAGTAAATGTGGTTTTTCTTCTGCCTTTAATGGCGTTTCCGTTCCTTTTTCTGAACTTAATTGAGAATGGGATTTCACCCATCTCCTCACATGACTGTGCCTCAAACCTGAATTCTAGCTTTGAGTCTTTTTAAATGGGAAAAATTAAGGTGAAACTAAATAAGCCCAGAGAATAGATCCATCTCCAGATGGAGAAGGACTCTGATAAGTGTTGGGTGTTTCCTGAAGCAGACATGTGCTCTAAGCAAACAGTCCCTGCAGTCCCTGCAGCGCTCCAGGTGCTGGGGAAGCAGCTGTGTCACCTGACTGCACTGCTCTTACAGGTGGGCAGCATTGTCCCTGGCCAAAGGGCCCTTCCTTCTCCCACCACAAACACAGGGGATGTTTGGGATGAGGAAAAGGTCATAATACCCCAGAAGGGAAAATGCACTGCTATTTCCAGGAATTTTCAGTGAAACTTCAAACTTCACAAAGATAAAGCTAGATAAGGAGGTGCAGGGACAGAGTTCACACAGGCAAACTCTTGGGCAGTATATTTTTATATTGCAAGTAAGTGAGACGAAAATATTCCGTAAGTTTTTTCTATATTTTTTGCATTAAATCCAATAATTAGTTATTCATCTCCCAGCTTTGATTTTGTTAAATAACCAATACCCTAATTCAGAGGCAAGAATTTAATCCATAGAAAATTCTGTCCTTGGAGAAGATCAAAGTGAGTCCCGTGGTGTTAAGCACACACCTACAGCACTTGATCCTGAAAAAAAAATTAGGTGCGTGTTTCAATCAGCCTATCCCTTCTTACTGGTTCCCATGCATTAACCTAAGCCTCTGTGGGAGCATTTTTGGTGCCAGGATCAAGGACCTGTGGAGATGTCACACAGGAGAGCAGGGCTCTGAAAAGGTAGCAAGCAAACAGGTGAGAACCCCAGCAGGCTGTGATGGCAATGCCTCCTCATTCCTCTGCACCTACCAACGCTACAGGAAGGGACTGAAAGTCTCTGGGCGACATAAATACGCTCGATAAGCTCGTACAGAGAACACAAAGGTGAAATGGCCCTGCTTATCAGGCACAATTAAAATGAATAGAGGATGACTAATAAAGAGGCAGTTTAAAATCTTTACATGACACGGTGTCAAGGCAACAGTGTTGTGCAATAGCACTGACACAATTAACACTGTGTCCCTGCCTTGGGCAGAGCCGGGAACGGGGCTCCCGCCGGCCTCGCCCGCACGCTCCCATGGCGAGCGCTGGGTGGGCTCTGCCGCTCCAGCTCTCCGCTCCCTGCCGCATCCCAGAGCCACCGCGGAACCTGCGCAGAAACAGCCACTTCGGACCAAGGCAAGGGTGCTTTTTCCACTTTGTCATCTCTGCTCCTCTCTTTCCTTTTAGTTTGCGTGATCCCAAGCCTCACGGTTACTACTGTGTGAAAAGGGAAAAACATCACGTTGAATTTCTGGGCACACTCAGAAGGGAGTGGAGGGAGACAAGGCTGAGGTGCCTGATCCTGAACCGGGACTGGTTATTGACTTAGCACTGAGCAATGCGAGCATTTCCTGGGTAGGAGTTTTTGTAGTGTGTAATTTAAAAGCTAGTTTGGACAACCCTTTGCTCGGGATAATAGATGGTAAATTCGAGTGTGATCTTCCAAAATACAGCCCAAGGTGTCCTTCTAGTTCTTCATTTAATTATGTTGCTCTTTAGTGGTGCCTGTCAGGCTGCAGGATTCCCCAGTCCACTGGGCGAGTGCAGCAGGGACAGGCTGGGTTTTATATACATATATATAATTTGTATATACATGTATGTATGTATTTTTATATAAATATACACATAGATACAATATAGATATACTTCTACTCACACACAAGAATATATATAAAAACATGCAAGAATATATATGAGAACAGCAGAGAAAAATTTTTTTCTTTGATGTTCGTATTTTCTGACCAAAACCAGCTCTCTCTCGGTTTTATTGCTGCTGGGATGTCTTTGCAATGCAACACTGTCAAAAACTAACAATATAAACAAATTTGAGGCTATGCCAACTATTGCTGAGCACAGCCAAAGCTGCCCAGCACCACAACTTGCTGAACAATGTGTGAATTCTGTGGTGGCAGAAATGTCTGTTTCCCTGTTCTTTCTTAACTTTTGGAAAGCTCTTGGTGGAAAGTGTGTTATTCTAAATGAGATAAATAAATTAATTGATATGAAGATTCCTTCACCATTGCTCCGGGAGGAAGGGCCCCTGTATGTGCCAAGCCTGCTGGCTCTACCTGCCAGGGGCTGCAGGAGGGTTGATTTATATAAATCATATAAACTTCATATAAAACATGATTTCTGGTCAGCAAATAATGTTTTTTATCAGGTAAAGTGGTATTTCTGAACGGTTTGCTTTATTAGAAGGCAGTATTGATGCTGTTTCCTGTGCCTGCCAGGCCTGTGGGATAGGGGGTGGCCATGGAATTGTCCCAGCAGTGCTAGCACCCCTGGCCAGCTGCCAGCACAACTCAGGGCAATGGCTGTGGCACTTGTACCTTGAGGGGAAACCTACCCCAACCTCTTTGGGGCCACATCCTGCCTGCCTGCACTTCCCACCCATCCGTCTGTGGGTGCTTAATCTTAAAATGCCTCAGTCACAGAGTTCGTGTTCTCATCATTCCTCACCTACTTCCCCAAATGTGTATCTCCATGCCCGTGTAGGGAGGCAGTGGCATCCCCTCGGTGCTGGTCACTGTTGTGACAGGGCTGCACTGCAGGCTGCAGAGACACCTTAACCCGAGTAAAAGTGGAGAGAAACACTGCATTTGATACCTATTTGTATCTCACCTGACACTGAGCAGGAAAGATTTTTACCACATGAATGAGGGAAGGGTTGCTGTGTTTCACATGATGAGGCCATGCCTCAAAAACCCACTCTAAGTGAGAAAAAGAGGTTTGCTATTTGTGGCAGGCAGCACAACCACGCTACTTTCTTTGCCTCCGATAAGAAAGCAAATAAGAAATATTAACTGCGTGCAAAGGTGCCCTTTTACTTGTCCTCATCAATAACAGCTGATGTTCCTCAGGGTTATTGCTGTAACAACGTCACTTCCCTTTCCTCACTGGCATCAGGTTTATATTAAAAACCTCATAGCAAAGTCTTTTGTCCACTGTCCCCTTTGTGGTTCTGCTTTTGTCCCCCGTACTGTGCTTTGGGGCACTGGCACGTGTGGGGATGGGGCCGTGCAGGCTGCCTGCGTGCCTGCCCCTTTCCTCCAGCAGAACGAGGGCTGGGAGAGGAACAGGAATTTTGGCTGAGCAAAGAAAGCCAGCGGTGAGGATGCCAGCTGTGGGAAAGGGCTACTATGCAGTAAGGTGCTCCCAGGGGGAGCAGACCTCCCAGCACTGCATAGGTTAAGGAGCAGTTTTCCAAGAGGAGCTGAAATGGGGGGGGGGGGGGGGGGGGGGGGGGGGGGGAAGCACCCAAAAAAATTAACTTGCTGGTAAGGGAGTGCACTCAGTTTTGGAAGCTGCTTGGAGCAGCCCGGGACCGGAGTCAGGGACCCAGCGATGTTCCCCCAAGTCGCTCCAACTGTGGCATCAACCAGTGGCTTCCCACCGTAGCACTGGTCCCCTCCTGGCAGTGTCTTGAGAAGAGGAAGGGACTTCAGAACAGCCTTGATGCCCCAGCTTTGGCACCTACTGCTTCCAGATGCAAGACGAGCATAAACCAAACTCTGGCGATGGGCAGGAACACATGGTACGACTGAGCAGCGACCCCAGCCCGACTGTCCGGCGGCACCGCGGCAGGGTCGGCGGGACCCGCTGCTCCTGCCGGCGGCTGCGGCTCCGCGCCCGCAGCTGGGCACGGCTATAGTCGCGGGAAGGGAAAAGGAGCTGCCCGCTGTCCTTGGAGAGGAGGGTAAATAGTTACAGTGGAGAAAGGGAATCAAAAAAACCCCAAAAAAACGATGAGGAAGGAAGCGGCAAATGTTCAATGGGTGACTCACGGTACGGGATGACTAATCCCGTCAGGGCACAGCTCGTGCCGCGCAGGGAATCGGTGCCGCGCGCCTCGCGGGGAGCGCAGAGCGGCCGCGGGACCCGTCGGGGCGGCCGGGGCCGGGCCTCGCTCCGCTGCGCGCAGCGCCCGGCGACAGCTGCGCACGGAGGGAGGATGAGCCGGTCCCGGCAGAACTTCGCGGCCGAGGCCACCCGGCGGCCGGTGCCCGCGGATCGGCGGCGGTGACCTACTTTCCGCCGGCTCCTCTGGCACACAGCACCGCCGCTGCCCGCGCCACCTGCAGCGCCCCGCCCGGGCCCCGCGCCCGCGGAGGTGCGCTCCTCCCGTGCGCTCCGCCCCGCGCCCGCGCTCTGCCCGCGCTCTGCCCGCGAGTGCCGGCGGCGGCGGGGCGGGGGAGCAGCGCGCCTGTGCAGTGCCGGGGGCCGGGCCCAGCCCGCCGCGTTACACAACCGGCCGCCGCCACAGCCGAGTTTCACAAGTCCCGCCGCGGCTGCCCGCAGCCCGCGCCCCCGTGCGCCCACCCCCGCGCCGCGCCGCGCATCGCCGGCACTGCCCCCCGCCCTGCCCGCGCTCATGCCATGTCACCGCCGGGCAGCGGGACCCCGCGGCGAGCGGTAACCCCTGTCGCCGGGGGGGCACCGCGCCGGGGCTGGGCATGGCACTGAGAGCGGCTCCGGGACGCGCATCCTCCTAGACGGTACGTACGCCCGCGGGGACCGCGAACCCTGCCGGGGGAGGGGGGCGGTCCCCGCACTTGCAGCCGGCGGGGAGCGGGGCAGCCCGGGTAAAGCCCCCGCTGCAGGGCCGGTACGCGGCACTCGCCGCTCCGCGCTGCCCTCGTCGGACACTGCCAGGACGGTCCCAGGTAAGTTTTGAAAAGGAAAACTGACAGCCGCAAGTCTTCTGATTTTTTGCTTAAAAAATCCGTGTTCGGTCAGGATGGGCACAGGACGCAGCGCAGGATGTCCGGGGGTCTCTGGCCGTAGACGGCAGGCGGGAAGGGGACGCCGGGACAGGGATGCAGGAGCGCGGCGCACGCCGAGGCTGGGCATCGACATCCCTGTCCCTCAGCGCCCACGGACCTGGGCGCATGGAGCGGCACGGGAGTAGCCACGGGCTGAGCGCAGCTGAGAGCTGCGGTGATTTGGTTTTGGGGAAAACCGATTTTCTGGAGACTGAAATGGGTCTGATCGCAGTCTTCTCGTTTTGTCTTGAAGTTTCGTCGTTCAAGGATTATGTTTGGCTGAAAAGAGCGTGGAGAAAAACCTCCGAAATGAGTCTTGAACCTAAAGATAGCATCTGAAATCCAGATTGAAAAGTCACTCTTCCCACCACGGTTGTTGTGTCATTTGATTTTACAGAATGTTTATATTATAAGTGGGAAATTAAGAAGGCTTTGAAAGTCCCTCATATGTTTCAGCCATGGATTTGTGAATGATAACTCCATGCCTTGCCTTGGTCCTTAGTGGAAGAAATTGTGAAGTGATTGTTCTTGGTAGCTTGCACTGGAAGCACAGGTCGGAGCTGAGCCCTGTGTGATTCATCAGTGAGGTGTCACACGCGCTTTGGAGAGCTCTAGTCCTTTGTGAAGTGCCACAGTCCCCGAAGGCAGGAGGCTCCTGAGCCATCGCAGAGCAGGTCCGGTAGATTTTGGAGAAGTCCAGCATGTCAGTCCCTTTTTGGGGACAGAACTGGCATCCAAGTGCCAGCTACCTCTGATTCCTGAATGAAGTTGTCTCCTTCAGCAGGGGAGTGGCCCCGGAGATAATGTCCCTGAAATCAAAGGTGTTAAAATGCCCCATGCCCTACCTGCCTGGGAGGGTGCAGGATCATCCGGGGAGGGCAGGGTTATTTATTAGCTGAAGTTTATTTTGCTGTGTGCAGTGAAAGCTGCGGTGCTGATTTCACTAGAGGGATGAGACGTTCTGGTGTAGACATGAGAAGATGTTAGGAGTCACTTCCTTCATTTTTGAGCAGAATGCCGGTGGCTCCCCTGTCCTTATTTTGCTGGATCACTGCTGGCTAATCCCTAGCTCTGGAAATGGGAGTTTGCCTGAAAGAGACAGCTCGCTCTTCATGAGTTTGATATGTAGGGTTTACAGTTCTCACAGATCTAACGGATGTTGTGTGAAGCAGCAGACAGTTTCAAGAGTACGCAGTGTGAAGCCCTGGTACTGAATGTCTGACAACGTGGTGTTTTGGTTGGGAATTTGTGTAATTTTTATAAGCTTCCTAGGCTGCAACCCTTCACCATAGTTACTCAGTCAGAAAAATACATTTGGATTTTGGGTTTTTTAGAAACTGTAACTAAAAAAAAAAAAAATAGATCATTCTCCCGTAATGTGCTAATCAGAGTAAGCCAGTGTGTCAGTGCTGCATCAGGGAGGACCAGAGCCCTGGCACTGATGTGCCAGAACAACAGCACTCGGGGCTCTGCGGCTGATGGAGCCCTGACAAACGCAGCAGGCACTAATGAGGACAGGAGGCTCCAGAGAAAGCCAAAAGTTGAAATTTGTGTGGAAGGGAGGCATTCATATCTCTTGGGCTAAACATGTTTACTACCTAATCTTTAGAATTATTCTGGAAGAGGTAATAGGAAAAATGCAAATGGCTTTAGGAGTGGTTGCTTGCTGCTCACTTATCCTGATCATTCCAAGCTGTGGACTACAGTTACTTGATTTAGAGGAAAAAGTAAAATTGGTTTGAAATTTTTTTTATAAATTGCAAACTTCAGTAAGATATGTGATGGTTCCTGGCTTTTAGCCACTGAGACTATATCTGTATTAATTATTTTTCTGGTTTAAGACATACATCAAGTACACAAAAATAGCTCAGAGTTAAAGAGTAAAATTAGCAAATGAGTAGTTCATAATTAAAGTCTCATGATGGAGGAAGTGGCATTACATTGCAGAGATACTGATGTCAAATCCAACTTCTGCTCATTAGTAGTATCAAAATATTGGTAGAATGTCTTTACAGTTTGGAGCCAGGGCTTGTCTATGCACAGAAGTTGCTTTGTTTTGTCCTAAATTACGCAACCTCCCAAGATTCACATGTAATGGTGCAAAGGTTTTAATGCCAACATAGCTCATTCTTTCAAGACTGGAGAAATAAGCTATGTGCCTATATCAGAACAACTGAATTCAGGCTTGTACTGGAACAGTTATGGATCCCAGTGAAATAATGTGGCTTTAAACAGAATAGTAAAACTTATAAAAACCAAAATAGTATGAAGCAGTGTTTTCTGATATTATTGAAATGATACACCTCTCTATCACTTCAGTTCCAAATCTCTGTTAGGGAAGTCAGGCAGGTACAACAACTGCATTTATTTGTTAGGACCTGGATGACACCCTTCTTTTGGGCGAGTCCTGGCTCAGCTGGGGTCATACTCTGCTCAATGTCCTGCTGCAGCAGCAGCTCTGTGCCTGCCAGTACAGTCCTGGTGATGGGCTTGCCTGGCTGCAGCTCCACCAGCTCTGTCCCATCCTCAGCCCAGGCTGAGGCTATTCCTTTTTTCCTTGTTTCACTGCTACTTTTGGTGTGGCACAGTGTGACTTCTTGCTCTGTGGCCCATAAACTGAAGGAGCAA
Source organism: Corvus cornix cornix (assembly GCF_000738735.6). Lineage (NCBI taxonomy): Eukaryota > Metazoa > Chordata > Aves > Passeriformes > Corvidae > Corvus > Corvus cornix. Next base: position 12,929,563 of record NC_047058.1, on the reverse strand, counting down.
TGTCCCTGTAGAAAAGTCCTACAAGGCCCTATTTATTGTTACTCCAGTCTCACTTAAGCCCGGGTTTAAGGGAGGCTGACGTGGTGGTAGGCCCCAGCAAGCGCTCTGTGCACAGCTGGGCTTGCTGGCTGCACATCTGCCCAGCCTCAGAATCACCAGATTCAGTCAAACCACAAAGGTGTGTGCAGTTAATGAGAGAGTTTGACCTACTTCATATTCCTTTATTGGCTTTGGCCTTGTCTACATGGGGAGATTACACCAATTTAGTTTAAGTCTGTTTTTAAAGTGATTTGATTAACCTGATGTGACCTTGTGTAAGGACATTCTTATTTTGGTTCAAATGAGCTTATTTGGGTTCAACCAAAACCTGCACTTAGTCAATTTGCACAGAACCGAAATTAGATGTGCCTAAACTGGAAGGGGAACTGATGTCTCTAAATAATGACACAACTTTCTCATGAAAGCAGAACCTTCTGTAGAATCTGGAACAGAGTGTAATTACTGACAAATCTGCAGGCAAGTGAAAGCTATTCATAGCAAAGTTTTCAAAAAAACCCAGAGAAAACAGGCAAAACTTAAATATCTTAGTGAGACAAATTAAGAGGTGCCAATAATCCCACTCCTGGAATACTGAAAGCAGTGGCACAAGGCTTGCATAGCTTGCAGCAAGGCTCTCCCGTCGCTCTTCAGATGCCGAAGAGGGCAGGCATTTGTGTCCTTTAGAGAGAGTCCGTAGAGAGTCAGAAAATAAAAAAGCAATGCAGGAAATGTTAGCCCAGCTGGTTTGAACGTCCCATGACGTATTTTGTAGGAAAGAATAATTAGACATGGAAATAATGAGGAAGCAGGCTAAATTACAACACGATTTTATCAAAGATGGATTGTGCTAGACTAATCTAGCATCTTTTTCATATAACAGATTAGATGGGGTAGGGCAGGAATGTAATTTATCTAAAGCTAAGCATTTGATACCATGCCCCACAGGACATTATGGCTTAAAATGAAGATGGTGGTTCAAGGCAAGAATTGAAAGGTGGAAAAGAACCTGGCCAAAGAAAAGATACAACCTTTGCATGCAAATAAAGTTGTCTGAATGGAAAGAGGTATTCAGAGAAAGTCATCAGGATGGAGGGAGGTTGGTGGTGTTGCTCCCTCAGGACCAGACTGTGAGATGTGTGCAAGGTCTGGGTGTGTGCCCAGGAGCTGTGTGGGATGACAAAAACTTGGGAGGTATTGTCAATACAGAGGAGGATCAGGTTATCATATGAAAGGAATTTAGATGACTTTGTTGATTGGGAGTGATAGACATAAAATGGCATTTAATAGTGCTGAGTGCAAAGTCGTGTGAAGTTGTAAGCATGGAGACCAGTAACAAGAATTTCCAGTGTGAAATAGGAGCTCATCAGTTGTCCATGACAGAAGGGAGAGATGTGGATGCACTGGCTGCTCAGGAGATACCTGGGAGCAAGCACTGAGATACAGCTGGGAAGGGGACCACTGTCATCCTTGGATACCAAAGGAAAATGATATGAGAAATTCAGGGAAATGTGATATGATCATCGTACAGATTATCATACAGGGTGTCAATACAAGAGCTTTCCATTGCTTGTGGAGCAGCCCACTGGCATTTTGCATAGTTCTGGATACCCTTGTCAAGAAAATGTTGAATTACAACAGTAGGAGGGCTACAGATGTGGTTACACAAACAGACCATCTGTGGTACAAAGTGAGGTTAAAGAGCATCATTTGTTTAGCTCTGGCCAGGTGAACCAGCAAAGGGACAGGCTACATTGGGGTATTTTACATACAATTGGTAATATATAGCAAGGGGGCAGAAAAAAACAAGCTAAAAAGATAGTATCTGCAGGAGATCAAATTGTCTTAAGTTGGTCATGAATAAATTTGGGTGGGGAATTAGAAGAAAGCTTGTAGCTGCCCAAGGATTGAAGTTGCATAAGAGTCTTTCAATTAGGGTAGTTTTGAGATAGATCTTGATAATCTTATGAAAGAGATTATACAATTAAATTAGAGTTCCCGGAGATAGGAAATTACATTTGCAGAGTTAATTCTTTGGTCTGCAGTGTAGTCATATTTTTAATGTATACTTGAAAGGAGAATGGACCTGGTTTGTTTACACTTTTAACCCCATGTGTCAAGGCTTCTGCTGTTTTCTTGGGAGTTGAGGGAAGAAATAATTTTTTCTGTTCCTGCAGGTTTGAATATTTTTTCTCCCATATCTGCCTTCCTTTCAAGCACTAGACATCGAAAACGTACAGTGCAGACTCCACGTAGCATTAGACAGGCACAATTGCCTGCAGATTTTTCTGGCATGCTCTCTGGTTCAACCTGTTCATCAGATTTTGGGCCAGAGACATTTTTCCTTCAGACTGTGTTGCCAGTAACCATATTATACTTCATGGTGTATTTTCTGGGATCTGGATTTTCTGTTGCTGGCGTTAATGAACTCTGTGTGGCTCCAAGGACTTGCAGTACTGGCAGTGATCTTCACCTCCCCTTTGCTGTGTCACAGCACGGTTTAATCTTGCATGCTTCTGATATGTATCATAAGTTTATTGTATGACGTGAGGATGTGTTCTCGGGCTTCTGGTGCTCCTTGGCAGGTTGAAGAGATGTTGTTAAGCAGCTATTAACAGCATTGTTTTCAAAGACTGGAGTGATGGGTTGGTGTTCCCTTTTAACCTGATATTCCTAAAATAAATTGGAAACCTGGACTTAGTATCAGCTCTGCTCTGTTGCTGATCAGAGCAAATTTCTCCAAATCACGCAGGATAAAATCTAGAAGAAAGAAGTGACTGCTGACCATTAGTGATGAATTAGTAACTTTAGAAACACAGTTGGTTACTGGAAAGTTGAGTGTATGATGTCCGTCTTATTACAAGAAAGAGAGAAGGGAATAAATTAAAAAAAGACAGAAATTAAGCAGGCAAGGAGGAAGGAAAACAGCTCAACTTAGCCTGCAGCAGAGATCACCTACCTGCCAGTTTGCTTGTAAAGGGAAATTGAAATATTGAAAAACAGCAGCGCCAATGAGGGTAACACTGAAATGGTAGAAGAGGAAGTATGTTAACCAAACTCCATGGAGCTGTTGAAATGCATTGAATCATCTGACTGACTTGTATTCTTACGCAAACACAATTGTACAATTGATTAATTTGTCGACATGCCTTTAGTGCATAACGCTATGGTAACCGAGAGGCTGCTAAACATTGCCGCGGGAACACTGCAAAACATCTTTCCTTGGGAGAGAGGGAGGGAGGCAGAGCGAGACCTTGGAGCTCTGGCCTTGGAGGACTGATGCACGCCACAAACACGCGCACAAACGCACACACCTGAGCAGTTGGAATTGGGCTCCTGTTGCAGGCGGTGGAAGGTGAGCATCGGGTGATTTGCTGGCCATGCACATGTTCTGGGTGTGATCAAAGAGGTGACCTTGGATGACAACTGCCTTCAACGCTTTTGCTACCTGATCTTTGCACAGCTGATGGACTGGGGACAGCTATACCACCCTCCTGCTGGATCCCTGTCACCTGGTGTCCTGAGCAGGCAGGAACAGCAAAGGATTTGGTCTTCCCTGCACCACTGTCCCACTGCATGGAGGGCTCTGCCACCCTGCACATCACCTTCCATCAGCTTCTGGGATCTCAGTCCTTCAGGACTGCTCTGCAGGGGCCTGTTGTGTGAAATAGAAACATAAAACTTTTCAGAGTTTTACACCCAGTTCCCAGGTCTTGGCTGGCTGCTGTGTGGTACCTGCACTTGTTACCTGCACTGTTCTCTGTGCCCTGGCTCTGGGCAGAGGCTTCAGCCTCCCTGTACCCAGCAGCAGTGTCACAGCTCAGCAGACACCTGTGCTGGGCCTCTGTCTCTCCCCGTGATTATGGATTATTCTGAGTTGGAAGGAACCCACAAGGATCATTGAGGTGTCCCCCCTCACCTATAAGTAAATGTGAGGTGCTTTGTTGAGTGTCAGCTATAGACAGATTAATTAATTGATTGACTAATAGATAAATGCAGAGATATTTGTAGGTGTGTTTATTCTTGTTTACAAACTGCCCAAGCCTAGGCAAGATTGTCGAGTATGTAGCAATGGCAGGAATCATATCCATAAAAATGCTGATCTCCTCTCTTGCTTCATCTGTTCAGCCCACAAACACACGCATACACACATGCTTAAAAGAAATTAGTAAGGTTTGTTGGTTTTCTTCTGGGCTCAGCCTACTTTAATCTTGGTTTAATGCACAGCACTGTGCAACACATTGCTTCCGGACAATAAAGTTTTGATCATAAACAACACACTCAATAAACCATTTTTTGGGGTAATTAATGAGCAACAGATGAGCTGATAAGAGCTCCCGTTGCCGATAGGTATTTTGCATAGACATGGCAGCATTATAGGAAGATTTTCAAGCCAGTACAGAGGCTTTATCTGAAGGGGATGAGATCAACCCCTGGCCCTGATAAAGACAAAGGTTGAACTTCCACCAGCTTCTTTGTGGGGACCTCTCCCAAAGTATCAGCTGAGGAGAAAAATGAATGTCCCTGGGAGTCAGTCCTTGAGTTTAGGCTGTTCAAAGCTCTGCTGCACAAACTGCAAATAGGTGTTTATGCATAGAGGAGGATGCTGTGTGTTTGGTCCGCTGGTGGCTTGTCACAGCAAAGGCAGCAATTAGGGAGGCTCTAATAGCTGGGGAGGGTTACACCCCTTGGTGAGGAAGTTTGACCATAAACCTGTTTGTCCTGTCTCTGAGTGCAGTGTACACTGGCTTGATTTACAGTAACTTAAAAATATTCACTCTGATCAAACTGCTTCCAATCAAATTTTATTAAGTGATGTGTTAAGTGTGTGTGTTAAGTGAGTCACATGAGGCAAAAAGGTGGGACTTGGGTTGACTCCACTACTGATGTGTATATTAAAGATGAGTATTAACAGTTTGCCTTTTCTCTTAAATAGAATAATTCTAATGGCTTCCTTTTGGGGCAGGCTTTCCATGGCAAGGGCACAGCAGGAAGTATTAATAAAACAAACTCTTTGTGCAAATCTCAACACCTACGTTTTCTGTTTAATTTCGCTTATGCAGAGGGCTGAGCCTTCTCATTAGTGGAGACAATGTGTCAACACAGGAAAAGTGAGTTACTGGTATTTTCTTTCCGTCATAAACTCTGGGGTTAACCTCCCACACAGCAGCAGTGATGTGGAGCTGTGTAATTGCAGGGAGAGCTTACGCTGGCCCTTGAGCGCCAGTCCTGGGACAGACAATTCTTATTGCTCATTCTGCTGCAGCATGGACTTCTGAGAAAGCACCTTCTCACCTGAGGCATCTTCACATCTCATGGGACTTGGCCTTTCAACGGCAAGACCTCCTGGTATCTGTGTCTCACTGGGACTGGAGCTGAAGTCCATTATTTGGGGAAGTTTGTACAACTCAGGGAGCCTTGCTGAGAATTATGTTACATGGGAAAATTGACTGCAATTCTGTTTCGACTCTCTGGAAATCATTCAGAGTGTGTAAGGAGAGGCTCCCAGAAAAAGGTTGTTAGAAGGAAAGTGTATATGATTCTGCAATAGTCCTGGTATATTGTCTGGAAAGGGCAAAGATCCATTGCCTAAAATGGGAGAAGAATAAAAAATAGTGGACTAAAATTGTCACTAAATCATTTGTAAACCTGAAATGAGGCTGAGTCAGAACTTTGTCTTATCTAGGGCACATGTTTTGAATCTGGAGCTGAATTCCTTATATTGGATATATTCATAGTTAAAAAGGCAAGGAGTGTTAGAATGGAGTCTGGAGTGTTAGAATGATTAGTTTGTCAGTAGTAGGCTGTTGTCAGTAGAGCAGAATTTCTGTTTTCACTTGAGGGATAAAAAAAAAGACTAATGCAGACAAGAACAACTTCTGTATTTTGATTTTTTTTGAAGGAAAGCATGTGAATATTAATAAATGACCCAGCTGGGATAGCATCTTTCTTAAAAATTGTCCTTAGAGATAGTGTATTATATTAACAAACATGAATTTAGTTGTACAGTAAGTAAAATTTTATAAATATAAATCATCAACTTATTTCAAAAGTTGCTGTGCTGAGGAAACTGTTCTGGGATTTTCCAATATAGTCTCGTTTGAATTGTTTGAATAAGAAGATATATTGGTGAATAAATCAGATAATGAGCTGCTTTACATAGAAGGCATAATGCCTATTTATGATGTATAGAAGTCCTAAGAGAGATGAATTTCCAGTTTAATCTTCTTTGGATTGTGTTTGAAATCTACTTTTATGCAGCATTTCTGACTGTTTCAGAGATTACTCTTCAGACACTTACATAGACTTCATTTCTATTTGAATTACGGCTCTACAAGGTTGTTTGCAGGCAAATGTGCATTAAATTCACTTGTTTTTCAGTCCCTTGACCTTGTAGTAAAAGCCAAAAGTTTTCTTCTGACCTAGTTGCTCTTTTCAGAACTTAGGAAGCCCAGTTTTCAACCTTACCAGAAGGAGCAGTAATAGAGACCAACTCTTTTTTTATTGGAATCTTTGGCACAATGTGGCAGCTGACCTGAGAGGGATGAAGATTTCTCCCTTGCTCTTGCAGAAATAAAGAGTATATTAAGATAAATACTTCTTTTTCCTACTTTTTTTGGTAAGTTCTTTTGACAAATTTCCTGTGGAAAAGAGGATTGTCAGATGAATAGGTTAGCTAAACATTAGATTTCTCTCTCTAATAGTGCATTGTCATTGACTCTTTACCCATGAAACAGCTTTTATTTGAGGAAAAATGTGTAATTTATTTTTGTCTTTCCTGACATGAGCATCATGGTTTATGAGGGTATCATGTCAATCAGCTTTATTAGCAGCTCGTTTTTCTCACAACCTTGCAACGCTTGCAGCAGCTTCCATCAAAGGGCCCCAATGGGGAAACACTGGTGAAAGGATGACATGCAACCCTGGAGTGTGGTGGAGCAGGATTGCTGCTCTGCATAAAGAGAGCCAGCATCTGGGAGATATTAAAAACTTTTGATAGGGATAGGAAGATAATTCTCAAGATAATTCTGTGTCAAGCTCTACTGTAGCTTCTGTCTCCTACCGGGCTTCCCAAGCCCTGGGTCACAAGGTTAGAGAAAACTGTGGGCTGATTGTGTCATCCTTCACCGGCAGATGAAGCAGCGCTTCCCCATTGCATTCAACCACCACCAGACCCAGAGAGGCTGTCGTCACCCTCCCATTAAGGATGATGGTTTCTAAAACATTAACATTCATGTCAGGTCTAGATAGGGATCAGCAGAGGCTTAAATCATTGTCAGGAACAGATGTGAGATACCTAATCAGTTATTTCCTAAGGAAAATGAGTTTGATTGCATGAATAGTTGTAAATATTTCATTCAGCAGTTCAGCTACTACAGCAATGGTAAACAAGCCTCTGAGGCTGAAGAGAAGCATTTTGAGGCACTGTACTTGATTTCTTATTCATTTTAACGTCAGTGTAGAATAAAGAAGTTTAGGTACTTTGGATTACATTTTGTGACAGCACTGATCATAACCAGGAGCTCACTTTGAAGACAGCCAAAGAGAATCATTGAAAGGTTTGGGTTGGAAGGGACCTTAAAGATGACCTTAAAGATCATCATCCTCTGCCATGGGCAGGGACACCTTCCACCAGACCAGGTTGCTCAGGGCTGCACCCAACCTGGCCTCAGACACTTCCAGGGATGGGCATCCACAGCTTCTTTGGGCAACCTGTGCCAGGGCCTCACCACCCTCACAGTGAAGGATTCCCTCCTAACATCTAATCTAAATCTAATCTCTTTTAGTTTAAAAACATTCCCCCTTGTCCTATAACTATCTGATTATGTAAAAAGTCACTCTCCCTCTTTTTTATAAGCTCCCTTTAGTCTTTGAATGCCACAATGAGGTCTCCCCAGAGCCATCTCTTCTCCAGGCTGGACAACCCCAGCTCTCCCAGCCTGTCTCCATAGCAGAGCTGCTCCAGCCCTCATCATTTTTGCGGCCCTTTTCTGGACTTCCTGGAGCAGGTCCACATCTTTCTTGTGCTGAGGACCCCAGAGCTGAATGCAGAACTCCAGGTGGGGTTTCATGAGGGCAGAGTAGAGGGGGAGAATCACAGTCCTTTACATCCCTAACCCTGATAAACATGGCCAGCTCAGTCCTGGTTTACAGTGTGCAGCTCTTGTCCTCAGGATGAGCACAAAGCTGGAGATTCTGCCACTGGGAGATGTTCATGGCACCAGAGTAAATTCTGGCTTTGAGAGGAACATGACAGCCTGAGCACCCATCCTCTGCCTTGGCTTTGCACTGCCCAGTTGGTGCCAAGCTGTGGTGGTGAGCACAGCTCGTGTGTGCTGGCTGAGCCAGGATAAGGTGCTCTGTGCCCCTTCGGGCAGTGGCTCTCATATCTCTGCTGGCTCTTTGAAGTACTCGCTCTACGTAAGCAATAGTTAAGGACGCAGCTTTAATGTCTTGTTTGTTTTGCACTTCTCACTTGTTAAAAACAAAACCAAAATAAATTGGAAGAAACTTTGGCATTAAATCAGGGTGGGTGCAATACCAATTTTGAAGTAGATAAGAGTTTCACCACTGATCTCTTGCAGAAAGGCTGATGAGAGGAAGGAAAGGAAGGAGGAAGTTAGCTTTTCTCTCTGCCTAATTGAATGTTTTCTCTGTTTGAGTTTCAGTTAAACTACTGTGTAGTTTGCTTGTGATTTTTAGCAGATGTGCACGTAAGCAGTGCACTAAGGAAGGAGGCTGGGAGTACAGATGATGTTTGCCTCTCAAACAGTGTGGAATTCTGAGGAAACTGGGACTGCCAGCTAAAGGTCATGGGCATTTTTAACTTCTGCTGCTGGGCTCATGCTCCTGCGTAGATGTTTGTCAGGAATCTCGCTGGCCTTGGTGGTATTACACAGTCAGATTATCACAGAAATAAGATCCATGTGGTTTTTATGCATGTACATTACAGTGTGATTCCTTTCTTCAGCTGATTTTAATGCGTATTTTCTCAGCCAGCCTAATTTTGTTCTGTTGAAGACAGTAACAGACATTGTTAGTATATGGTTATACAGTTTAAAGTACTTTTGTCATTAAAGCCCTAGGTAAAAAACTCATGTTTACCCTAATTTTGGAAAACACAAATCTGTTTTCGCCCAAGAATTGCACAGATAGTTAAAAATAGAGACATGTGCCAATGGATCTGGCTAAATGAAGGGCCAAGCTCTAAATGCTCTTTTCACTCTGTCCCAGGTGAAATATGTTCTCACACTGCAGCCTTTTCAGCTCTCTTACTTGAAAACCAGGGACCAGAGGTGTCAAAGGTTCAGATCCACCATCTTTGTCACATCCATACAGCCAGGATTGCTGAGCAGGATGGCAGTGTCCACTGCTACTGCCATTGACTTGCTTAAGTAGAGGAGAATTATCCTTTGAGAGAGAGGGACCCATGTATTTCATTTAATGGTCGTACTGGAGTCATGATTTTGAACTGATACTAGGAGGATTCTTAGTACTGGACTATTGAAGATGTGAAATAAATTATATTTTAAAATATTCAGTGTGCTTGCACAATGGTAATAACCCATAGACAGAATTTAGGTGTCCAGGAAAACACATATGTCCTTAATATCAAGGATGCCCATCCTTGAGGAACATGACCAGTTCTCTGTCCTGCAGCCTCCCTCTGCCCTGAGGAGGGGATTTCCATGAGAAATCCCCCTGTCCATCCTGCAGGGGGGATGAGGGACCCTGCACCCTGCAGCGCTGGTCAGAGCAGCTGAAGAGGCCAGAGCCTCTTTGAGGGCATGGCAGCAGAAATGTTGCTGTTTGATCCGTTCCCTTTCCCCTGACCTCTGTGTTTAATCAAATCTTTTTTACATTAATTTTATCTGGGAGGGACACATCTTTTCTGGTCTTCAATAGTTAAAAAAAAAACCCTCCAAGAAAATCCCCAAAGTGAATTGGACATTCAGCCATGCTGAGTCATACTTTGTTATTATGGCTGATTATCCAGTCAGCCATGCAAATAAACTGCAAGGGGAAAAAAAGGATGTGTGTGAATAGCTTATCTACGACAGAATGAGGCCTTGGGTCTTTGCGCATAGTATGTGTAACAATAATGACCTAGTATGAAAGTGTTCCAATGACTGACATATTTGCAGTCTAAAAAAGATAAGAAAGTAATGACAGAGAGATCTGTGGATGTTTATCTTCTCTTTTCTTCTTCCTGAAGGAAAGTTTTACTTTCTCATTACATTTCTAGTGCATATTCATGGTACCATGCAAGATGACGAATATGATTGCAGTTAATTGTTTAAATATTCCTTTATTCCCAAAGCTTTCAAAACAAATAACCATCTTTTGAGGAGCTAGTTGAGAAGTGATGTGGGCAAGATAATACAAAAGAGAATATTGGATGTGAAGTTAAAAGTGCCTCAGAAAAGAGAAGGAGAACTGTGTGGGGGTGTTTTAAAAAAAGGTGTAAAAACCCCAGTTATATTATTACCAATACCAGTTATATTATTAGCAATACCAGCATAAGCAGCAACAATTCTTCTTGAAAAAAACTTGTAAACTTCAATAGTACAAATCCATCCTTGGTGTACCAGAGAAGGAATTACAGTTGGGTCAACATCTTTTCTGTTGCATAAGTCTTCTAGTGTTACTTAATGCAAATACTACAAATGAGTACGACTTTGTCCAAAATACACTTGCTGACTATATTTATCATCTGTCTTCTTCATAGTAAACAAGAATAGACATCTGTGGAGAAGGTCTGGTAGCCACAGAAAATATTTTGCATCACAGTCTCTAAGTGGTGCCATTATGAGCTATTCTCAGCTCAAAGAGCCGTTCTTTAGGGCAGCTGGAACACAAATGTATATTTGGTGTTTGGGCCCCTTTGCCACTGTGTTATATATTTGTAATGCAGGGAGTAAAACACTGGATGGAAAAGTGCCACTTCAAGACACCTGTGAGTGATTTTGGAAATTGTGAGTAATGAAGTGGGTTTTCTCACAATAATGCTCAAGTCTAGCCCTTAATCATGCACTTGAAACAAGTGGGCCCAGACCTTATGAAAGGTGTTTACTTACTCAGCTTTAAGGCACAGGCCAAGAAATAACTTGATCGGATTAGCCGAGTTTGAATAGGAACAGCAGCAAATAGAATCAAATGAGTGTGAACGATGCTGCTGTGCTCTCTATTAGAAAAATATCTGCCAGCTGCCATTGCAGAGAATAATCCTGCAAGATGCTGACACCTCCAGTTCGCATTGCCTGAGGGAACTGGACCAGGGCACTTCAGGCGTGCAGCTCCCATTACTCACCTTAGCCGAACAATGTTTTTTCTCTGAAATCCTACTTTTCCCTGTTATATAAAGGCTGCCTCTTTTCTGCCTCCTCCTTCTTGAAAGGCCCTTGACACTTACAGGGACTGAGTGCATTGCTGGTTATTCTCAGCTGCAAGATTACAGAGATGGCAGCGGTCAGGTCAGTGGGGCATGAACACGGCTCAGCTGGAGAGCAGATGTGAGCAGATCATTTAAGGAAAGCAGCTGAAATTCTGGGAGCCAAATGAGGATAACACAAATTTTGAAATCTAAGTGCTTTGTTTAAATTCCTTTTGACTTAGGTGCACATTATATCTGGAATGCTCCAGAATTAAACACACCAAGAGGGTAAGGAAGTTTCTTATGCTTGAACTTGAATGCATGAAGCCAAAGATGTAAAATGAGGTCAGTTAGCTCAGCTGCAGTGAATCCTTTGATATTCATTTAATGGATAAGTAGATAAAACTCTGAGCTTGGAGGGAAGACTTTGAATTTTAACTACTAAGCTCTTTATAATTTTCTCACAGGTCTTTTACATAAACTGGACATTGGGAAGCTTTTCTTTAATGAGAGGGTAGTCAGACACTGGAACAGGCTCCTAGAGAGGTGGTCAATTTCCCAAGCTTGATAGCATTTAGGAGGCATTTGGATAATGCCCATAATACCACACTTTAACTTTTGGTCAGGCCTGAAGTGATCAGGCAGATGGACTAGCTGATCATTGTAGGTCCCTTCCAACTGAAATACTCTGTTGTATTCTGCTGAGCAGTTAACTGTACAGACAGGTAGTGCTGTTCCACTTCTGCTGCAATACCAGTCTCCTCAACTTGTTCCCTCATTTCTTCTGCCTCCGAACCAGAGGTGAGAGGTGGTCTGGCTCTGGGAGGTCCATTGTTTTTGCAGTGTTTGGTTTGAGATACTGGTTGAGATGGAAAAGTTGAACTCTGGACAAGGAACTGGATCCTTCTCTGGTATAGGGAGCCTTTCAGTCTGGTTCAGACCTATCTCTAATCCCTTTGTTGTAGTATTTCCTTTTATTGAATAGCTTCCTTATGTATTGAGTTCCAGAAATTCCAGGTTGGTGATACACATGGGAAACAGATTATAACAGAGAACAGATTTAATTACTCAGGTCTAGAATTACTGAGGCAGGACATTTTTTCTTCATGTTGTTTGAAAAGGGAGAAGAATCTTCCCTTTTTTATTTATAGGAAGAAGTTTGAGATCAAACGACTCTGAGCTGCCCTTTCATTGGTCATTCAGTGATCACTTGAGGAAAAAATAGTGAACTGGGTTTTTCCCTCCCCTCCTTAATTTGGAAATCAGGTCTTACCAGTGCTGCGTGTTTAAGGGAGTTCTAAGACTATAGTCTTAGATGCTTCAGGAAGCTTATTTTAGGAGGGAGGACTTGACTGAATGCCAGTAGACAGAGCTAATCATCAGGACATCTGGATTCACTTCTTAACTCTGCTGCATGACCTTGGGTCAATGATTTAGGTCGAGCTTTTCCAAAATGTTCAATATTTGTAGGTGCTTACGCTGGATTTCAGCATTACTGAAAATTAGGCTGTAACTGCATTCACTGTTTCAAATTCAGCTTCCCACAACTGGGACACTTGTAAAAAGGAGACAAGTAAAATGTGTACCCGTTTCCTCATTTGTACAACAAGGATGGATAACTGTGTTTGTAGAGTGTGCTGAGACTTCCTGATGTAAAAGCACTAGACAGGAGAAAGGATGGCAGCAAGCTGCTTGCAAAGTGTCAGAAAAGTAGACATTGTTCAGTAGAAATCAAAGGATGCTGAACAAGGGCCAGACTTCCAAGAGTTCACCAGCCAAAGGGCTCCCCAGGCTGCATAGAGGACCAAGCAGATCTAAGGAAGTGCAGAAATGACAGGGCCAAAGGTTGCTGGCTGTCTGCAGACTGTCTGTGCAGCATCCTGCCCATCCAGCTGCCTTCCCACCTGTTCCCAACAGCAGCAGAGGAGCAGCTGAATTGCCCTTTCTTGGAAGGGGGATCCAGAGACACAGGACTGATCACAGTCAGGGTGATGCAGGTGTAGCAAGCTGTGTGCTTGTAACAGACTCTGATTTGTGTCACACACAGCCAGTTTGAGCATGCCAGAGAGGGGCAGACCTGTTGTGCAGGTGTGGAGCAGCTCTGCTAAATGTCTGCTCAGGTAGTGGAAGAGTCCTGAGAGTATTTCCTGAAGTGGGCTGGGGAGCTGCTCGACTCTTCCTGCTTTCACGGGTGGTGAGTACATCACTTCCACGGCTGCATCCTGGCTCCAGGGTTGACTGTGGCTGCTCTCAGGCTTTAAAGTGAGTTGAAGCACATTTATAGAGCAATGCCCAGGGAATAATGCTTGTAGACAGAAGATGTTCACGTTTGAAAGAAAATTCTCCAGTCCACAAATAGCTCCTACCATCTGCTGGTCCTGCAAACTGGGAGTAGATGCATCATGAAGCCAAGTCATATGCAGTGGTTTTGCCCCACTGGAGCAGAGCACTTCTGCAGTGTGGTCCTGGAACCACCTAGAACCCACTCCTGACCCAGTTGAAAGCCCCTGCTTTTACTGTACAAGGCAAGCAGCCCCTCAGGCCTCACATTTATTTTTGCAATATCGCTTCAACCTCCAGCACAAGCAAACACAAAGCACAAGTGCTCATCTTATCTGTACCGTCCTCAAGCATCTGAAATGCATTTTATATACAAGATGGAGAAAGGCAAAGAAGAAACAAAGCAAAAAATGTATTGTTTGAGGAAAAAAAGAGAACAGCTAAGGACAAGAACGCTACTATTGCCTCTTTCAATGAACTGGTAGTTGCTGGGGGTATTCTCTTACTCAGAAAAGTAGAGGAGAAGGTACTTAGTCTGATTAGATCACTGATTTTCTTTGCTGTCTAATGATTACATTTATTCTGTGCACAGGGAGAGTTCAAGGCATAAAAGTAGGCAGTTTACTGACACACAGACTTTATGTAGCTCTCTGCTTAGGATGAGTTTGACCTGTAGTAAATAGAGGAGAAGAGGAATTACAAGAGGGATTTCAGGGTGATGCATCCAAACAGGCAGCTTTGACATGTTTGTCCTTGTACCTACCTTGTTGCCAAAACAAAATCCAAAACCGAGAAAGGACCCGATGACCTCATTCAATGCCACCAATGCAGTTGCTGCGAGCTGTGTCCTCTTGGTGGGAGTAATGCACAGCACCTCCCAGGGAGTCTGGTGCTCCCTGCTCCTGCTGGCGAGCCCTGAAAGTGGAGCAGGAGGGGTCAGGGTGCCCAGCACCAGCTTTGCAGGCAGTTCTGCAGAAGATAACTGCCGACAGAGAAGAGTGCTGGTTTCTTTTAAAAATGTCCTTTGCTGGTTGGCTCTGGTAATGGTAAAACTCTTCTGAATGAAACCCTGCAATGAGCCAGAATTTCAACACCAGGTTTATGATCAGAAGGTGTTCCGATTTTTTAAGCTGGATAATCAATAGCTTTGGGAGGGATTTTTTTAGCCTGTTAAGTAACTGTTTTCGTTGCTGAAATTTATTGGGTTGACCTTCCCACACCCCCCACTCCTTTGTGATTTGCCAGAGAAGTGAATATGATAGGAAGGGGCCTGAGGCAGGAGTGAGGGAGCTCTGCTCACCTCCCTTCCCATGTACTCAGCAGCAATGGTTACTTAACTCCCAACATCAGGAGGTGAGCGCTGCAGGAGTCATCCTGAATGTCACCACTGCTTTCCTGGGTAGAAATTGCTCTTGGTATTTTTTTGCAAATTGCTCTGAAGTAAAATGTGTTTATGCACTCACCCCCACACACATGCATTTTCATCATTTGGATCAGCCAGAAAAAGAAACAGAGCTTTAAGAGCTGGAAGTTTTGGAGAACATTCTGTTCAAAAGACTTTTGTCCATTCACTTTCAGTATTCCTGCCTTCTCTTTAGCTCTATGTACCTTTTTTGGAAGTAGTTCCATGAAAACACAATCTCAACTGCTGCTGAAGGGATTAACTGTGAACAGCTACCTTTGCTCTCATCCTACATGAGGAAAAGCCATGTTATTATTTGAGGATTATTTGGCTCTTTGTCTGAGTCAGGTATGGTAAAGAATTGTTTATAGGTTGGACATCATCATTTCATACTACAACATATATTTATTTACCTTTCCTGTAGTAACTGAATGGCTATAAATGAACACAGGTATTCACCCAAGACTGCAGAAGAAGTATTATTTGCATATGCATTCTCATCCTACCCTGTTTGTGCCAAAAGTACAGTTTTGTATTTCTTAGGGTTGTGAATCAGCATTCTGCTGTTTGCCATGGTTTGGGAATTTTAAGGGGCCATTAGACAAATTGGTAGAATTAATTAGATGCATGCTCTTCTTGTTACAGAAACCCCAGAGACATTTTGAATAATATTCTACAGTGTTGTATCTTTATCCTGCAAGGTTCAGCAATTTGCTAGAACAGAACAAACTTGGCTGGCTATTTTCTCCAGGATCTGACAAAAATCCTAGAGAACAAAATGTTCCAGTAATCATCTTTTCTTTTCAAGTATCTGTTAGTTTTTAATCCTTTTCCGCCTTTCTTTTTTCAGAAGCACCGTATACTGGTTAAAAAAAAAAGAAAAAACACCAAAAAACCCCAACACACTACCATTGTTCCTGCCTGTATCTTTCATGTCGCTTCTGTGCTGAATCACAGTGTTCCATTACAGCCCTTTTTATGGTGTAATTGTTTTGTATAATCCATTTTCTTTGGACACCTCTTAGCTTCTGACTGAAGCTGTTACTGCTATAATGAACATAGTCATAAATCTGTCACAGGTAACAAGCTAAATTTAGAGCTCAATAAACCAGGGGAGAGTATGCTGTACATAAGTAAGTTCATTGAGATGCAACAGTTACAATAGTGGCACAGAAAGTCCATTTCTGGCAGGTTAACAAAGGGAAAACACAGAACATTTGGTTCCCTCAGCCACTGACCACCATCACCCATGTTCTAGCAAGCAAAGATGCTGTGTGAAAATATAGGTACCTATATATAGTACCTGCAAAGAGTTCCAGGGTGTGCTGTGCTGGACCACGTCCCTCAGCCACCCCACACTGTGGATGTAGGGTGGTGTTTCTGTAAAGCTTGGAGCTGCACAGCTTTACCACTGACCTGAGGGAGATCCCAGTTCCTCCAAAGAGGGTCTGAAACTGGGATTGGGAGCTGTCAGGCAGGACAGGACCCAGTGCTCCTGTAGCTGGACCAAGGTGTCATGGGAGCCAAAACCCATCAGATCCCCACCAGCATGATTCCTAAGGCAGTCTGTCCCTAAAGAGAATCTGTCAGTCATGTGTGCCTCAGACCTGGGCCAGCCAAGTTCCCACAGTGAAATGGCTGGGTGATTGTTAAAACTGAGGTCATTGTACATTTTTTTCTCTTTTGAGAAAAGGAAAGTGAAGAACATGGAGAATAAAAAGCAACGGAAAGATGAAGGCAGGTAATACAAGAAACAGCAAGATGGGGGGAAACCGTGTTCAAAAGAGATCCAATTCTCTGAATTGTGATCCAGTGGATGTTAAGCAAGGGGGATAAGTGAGGGAAGGGCAGGAAAGAGTGAAGAACAACAGAGGGCAAGGCATGGCAAGGAAAGGAGAGGGTGAAATACAGGCAGAAAAAATTAAACAAGCAGATCCAGTAACACAGATATGCAACTCCTTTGCTACACCTGGTTTAGTCTTTGCATTTCTGCATGGTGGCTTCACGCTGAGCTGTGACACAGCAGTGGTGAGGCTGTGCCCTGGGGGTGCTCTGGCGGGTGGGAATGCCACAACCCTGCCGAGCTGCTGCTCTTGGCCCGCTCACTGTGGCACTGGGGCAAACATTTGTGTGACGGGAAGATGGCTGGGAGCACAGGGTGGGTGGCACAGCACCAGTGGCAGGGCCGGGACTGCAGGGCTGCTGGGCATCAGCAGAGGTGCTGATCCTTCCTGTGCTGAGCATCCATAGGGATTCAGCCACACTCTTTGGTCTTTCGAATGCCGTTTACATAAGTGTCTTACAGCTGAATCAGTAGCACTTTACTGAAGAGGTTAAATTCTGCCTTTCAAAAATGAAATCAGCTGGTTTGCTGCCAGCCACAGTCGTGCCCTCCTGTTGCCTCAAGAATAATGAAACACTGGCATACTGACATATAAATCATATTGCTAGAGAATGCATTATCTCTCTTATTTGTGATTGCATTGTGCCACAAAGTGCTGCATCTTGTAATTGAGGGCTCTCTGATGAATTCATTGCATGCAAAGTATGTGGAAATTATTAGCGCAGCACATTTCCATAATTAAAATGTTTCCTACAGTATAGATTTGAAGACTCCCTAACTGCTGTATGTTACTTTAATGCAAAATTCTAGGAAAATTTAAATACAAGCTGAACAAAGTTTTTATGCATAGAGAATGTTTTTCATTAGACCAGTTGTTATAGCTGGGAAAAGCAATCAAACCATCTGGGTTCAGGGACACTTTTAGGTGATGGATGAAAGCTTTATTCATTGCTGATCAAAGAAATGGGCAGCATCTCACATAGAAATATCTTTGCCTTGCCATCAGTGACATAACCAAATAATTAAAATTTAACCTATAATAAAATGTTCATAGGAGTTGTTGGTTTCAGGGCACGGGTCTGACTGTTCCGTTAAGAATGATCCCAAGGTAGTGTCAATGTTTTGATGGTTTGTGTGGTAAACATTTTCTTTAGTCACAGGTTTGCAGTTTTAGATAGCTCCTGAAGTCAGATAGTTCTGCAAAACAGAAAATTAAAAAAAATTCCCTCTGCCAGTCTCTCTTCAGTAAAAAATGTGCCAAAATATAGCAGATAGCATGGAATAATGCTTTAACTATTAGTTGTTGTCTGCAAAGTCCATTTGTCTTGTTAAGGCTGTCATTTGGCTACATTACCCTTTCTGTAACCCTGGAAACAACTTCAAATACTGTGATATTTGAAAAGTCTAAAATATAACATGCCCTTAAAACACTCTGAGTGGTTTCTGAGGCTCCCTGTACAAAGGAAGAAAAAAATAATTTCCCTTTACAGAGGGCATTAAGCAGTGATGGATGTGCATTGCTTTGTGAGAAAGCTGATCCTCTCACCTGTTGTAGGTGGGATGAGAAATGAGACCAAGTCTCCTCTTTACTTGCCCACAGAGTTCAGGAATCCCTCTCTCAAAGTGTTACAGAAGGGGATTTTCAGGAGGCAATAAATAAATTTTGATCCCTCTGGTTAATACAGTTAAGGTCAAAGAGATTCTATCTGGGGCTATTTAAAATGCTCTTAAGCTGCAGACATACTGCTGTCAGTAGTGCTAAGTGCCTTATCTGGCTGAGGAGTGTATACAACCCTTATGAAACTATTCTTAAGTATTCTGGTTACTATATTTAGCTCTGTCTCATAACAAGACAAAAAGCACTTAGCTAAATGTAGGCCTGAAGTGCTTAAGCCGGTTAAGATTATTTTGTCCTTAGGTGTCTTCTACTAAGACTTTTTCTAGCTCACCATCCTGCTGCATCATGCAAAAAGCTGCTCTGTGTGGTTGGGCCTGTGAATTCTTTTATGGCCATTTATTCTGTGAGCTCCTCGAAGGCTGGTGTTGGCTGAGGGCATTGCTCATATTCATTAGGAAGCCCCATCCTTCTGCTTCTGGCAGCTCACATCAGCTGTACTGCAGCAGAGTGATAGCTCCTCCTGGAGACTGGAGAATCCAAGCTTCGTTTCCCAGTGTAGACTCAGTGAGCATTAGCTGGGCTGTTGACTCTCTTGGTGACCAAACAGCTTCCCTCAACTTGCTGCTTTTCCAGCTGGCTGGGAGGCCAACCATGCTAATGAGGCAGAAAACCCTCCAGGCTTCCTGGGTGCTTTCAGTTGTCAGACAACCTGCGGACAAAGTTTCCATAAAATACAATTTCTATAAAACAGTGCTTTGCACTCCAAGCTCAGGAAGAATCCTTTTCTTTAGCTGAATTTTTGCATGCTTAAGTCCTCATACAAAGAACGTTCCCTGAAAAATTGTGATAGATCTTCCTGTGTATCCACAAGCACTTCTTATAATTTAATCCATTGCTTTAAAACTAATTTTCTTTATACCTAAGTATCTCTGAACTCATCCCAAGTCACCAAGACTTCTGTAGGGGTCATTCTTCTAGAGAAGAAACAACTGTGTGATTTTGATAGAACAGCACTGAGGGATGAGCAGCAGTGGTAAGTGCCTCAGCTCA
Organism: Corvus cornix cornix; assembly: GCF_000738735.6. NCBI lineage: Eukaryota > Metazoa > Chordata > Aves > Passeriformes > Corvidae > Corvus > Corvus cornix. The sequence continues at coordinate 12,909,960 of NC_047058.1, read as the reverse complement.
ATAGGTGGGTGACAAATAAGGTCACACACTCCTTTTGAACCAGGATGAAAACATGTCACTTGGCCAGGGTACAACTGCTGTGAGAACAGAGACAGAGCAGATCCACTGAGTTTTAAGTTTGCTATGCAGGTGTTGTTTCCAGTTGCAGCGTCACTGAGGGTGTCAGGAGTTACATGACATTTTTCCTAGATTTTGTGTGTCCCATCAGTTGCAAATCTTAAGGGGAGGCCTTAAGTCCATCCACAGGTGGGTGGTTGTGGCTTGTGCTGATTTTTGCTGATCATGTTTGTCTTGAAGGAGGTTTTGGTTGCAAGATGTGATAGATGAGGTACAGGTCCTACTTTTGGTTTCACAGCACACCAGGTAAACTGTCATACTTTGGAAGAACTCCAGTTGACCCTCGGTGGCTCCAAGCCAGTAGGGCCATTCCACCACCCTGCTAGGTCACATGGCTTTTTGGACATGAGAGGTCACACTGGCCTTCCCAGGCTGCTTCTGTGGCAGTGGGTGGTGCCCACAGAGCCAGGAGCCCAAGAACTTGGTCCAGCTCCCGTTGCTGGAGGCTTTGCTGAGCTTTCATCAGTCACATTTAGGCATGTTTCTAATTCGTGGTGGTAGACTTTTCTCAGCTTGAAGTGGTTGCTGCTGTCTAGGCTAAGTCTTGCCTGCAACTGTGTTTTAACTGGACTTGCTTTTCCTTCCAGGATTAATTTTTCTCCATCTCTATTTACATGGTGATAAGAAGTGCTAATCCCACTCTGTCAGTCTGGACTGATGAATCTGAGGAATAGAACAGGTAATTTCTAATTTGGCTTGTAGCTTTTGGTGACTCAGGCAGTGAGAACCACTCCCTCTTTATGCAGTGCATTAATAACAAAAGAATTCATACAGTTTCTTCTGCCCAGGTCATATGCAGGGAGGGAGATCCTTGCCCTGGAGCAGGGAAGAAAGGATAAAATTTTGTAGCTGTTGCTGTGAGCAGCATCTTCAACTTCCTGACAGTTGTGGGTGGTTCTATTTTGCATTACTTTCATAGCTACCAAGTTGTTTGAGCTTGGAGTAGTCTCAAAACAGAGAAAATCTTTTGGATGTACCTATTGAAAAATGCCCCCTGAGTTCTGGGCAGCATGAGAGGGTTTTGCAGGGAAAGTGCTCACTGGAGATGGGGGGCAGATTGGTGCTGATGGTGGAGACAGGTGCAGTTTCCTCTTTGGAGGTGTCTGAAGGGGTGCAATCCAGCAGAGCTGACCTGGGCAATGTGGCGTGGAGTGACAGCAGCTGCCTCACCTGCACCACCCTCACTGTCTGTCCCTCAAACTCAGCCCATCTGAGTCACAGAAAGCAAGTCACCTTACCCTTGTGTTGAATTTTCCATCCTTTAATGGGGCTCGGGAGTAGTGTGTCCTTACCAGGAGTTGTTGCCAACTGTTCTCCTTCCCTGGTTAGCGCCAGGTGAGGATGTTTTAAATTGAAGCCTTGGGTGTGAATCCCAGGACACAGCTCAGATGATGTGGGACAACTCCACCAGTGCAAGCAGCAGTCATTGGCTGCAGGGTGCTTTGGATGAACCTGTCTATCATACCATCTCTTAGATACCCTGATAATATCCTGCTGTTGCCTAATACTAATCCTTTAGGGGATTAGCACGGTTTCTTTCTTTCTCCTATGTCCTTCCACTGGAAAAGAAATCCCAGATGTGTTTCAAGCAGTGCAGTGCTTGAAATCAACCAGCTGTGGTGCTGCCTGGTGCAGACACCAGGTCAGATCTCTCTCTTTTTTGCTCTCCCATTTGCCAGGAAGATGCTGATTCCTGTGCAGAGATGGGTGCTTCAGCAGGATTCCCTATCCTGGCTCAGGGGGCAATGCCAAAGGCAGGCTGAGGGGCTGCTGGCTTTCAGATCTTTCCCTTTAAAGTCCTGTTGTTGTAGCTGGATGTTTGAGCATGTAGCAGTGGTCTCACTTCTCATGCCTCAGTAGCTGACTGAACAGACAAGGAAGGACATACCAAGAGTGGAATTTGGGAAGGGGAAGATTGAAACATCCAGGAGGTCTTTAAGTACAAACCACTATGCTCCATGTTTGGATATTCTTAGCAAGATCAGGGAATGTGTCTCAGTAAGTACTTCTGTCTTTTCCTTGCAGAGCCCTGTGTTGTGTAAACGAACTGATGGATGAAGATGAGAAGGACAGGGCAAAGAGGTATGACAGGATGCACTCCTGGAAGAGAATTGTAAATGCTGTGTTGTCCAGTGCTTGACAAAGAACTTGACCCCACTGATGTCAGAGGCAAAGCTCCCACACAGTTTACAGGCTGTGTATAGCTGACCACATGCAGCATAATTTAAGTCACCATTTTTGGGTTTCTCACAGAGTTTGGCCACCCCTACAATGGGTTGTCTGGCTGAGTGGTCGTTAAATTACATTGCTGTGCCCTCAGGATCTCGTGCTATCCCATGACTATTTAGTATCTTGAAGCAGGATTCCTGACCTGTGATTTTATTGGCATCAAGCAGTACTGCCTGCCTGGGGTAGAGTTCCTGCTTTAGCACAGGTCTGAGTTAGTCTCCTGTCAGAGAAGCACTTGGCTCAGTTCTATTTAGTCATTGCACACGAGTGCCAAAACAGAGATGGCTGTGAACGTGAATGCTGGATCTGGAACATCCAAATGCCAACCTGAATATGAATGGAAATGCTTTCTGCATACCACCCTCAGTCTAGGTCACAGGAAGTTGTGTCATCATGAATACACTTGAAAAGCAAATTAATTACTACTGGAAGAGGTCGTATGAAAAGAGTGTTATCTCAGATATATGCATTGGGAAGAACACTTTGTAAGAAACTGGATGGATTTGCTTTCTCCTTTATTGTTTTTAATGGAGGGGAAAACCCTAATAAAACATTCTTGATTTGTATCAATGTGAAGTGAAAACTAGTCTGCAGTTCTGCAGCCAGACTCTTAACATTCCCAGTTTCATATCATAGCAGTAGATTTTCAAGACCACATAAAAGATTTTATGCTGCACTTCAGTTGACTCTGCAGTTTGTCTCTTGATAAGCTCCTTTTGCAAGTTCAGATCAGAGAAATCCTTCACATTTTGACGTTCATATTTGTGTGTACTAACTGCAGAACAAAAGTTGATAAAATTAAGTGAGCAAAACATGAACATACATGAACATACTTTTCTCTTAGTGGAGGAATTTCTCCCATAACACCTTCACTATCACTGCCTTTGAAACAGTGGGAACTGCTGCCAAAATGTATGTAAGGATATGGCCTTTTCCAAATGAACCCAGACATGCTTGTTACCTCCAGGTGTTCCTTGTGGCTGGTGAGTTCAGTCTTGCTACAAGGCTCTAAGCACCAGCAAAATCCTTGTGTGCAAGCCCAATTTTAAACAAATTAACATTCCCAGCAGAGTTTAAATTCTTGTATTTAAAGTGTTTTGCTGGGGCAGGGTAGTTTACCTCACCCTGGTTTGAGCTGTAGGTCCTTCATTCTGCTTAGTGGCGTTTATGTTTCTGTCACTCAGGGCATCACGCAACAAATCTGAGAAGAAGAGGAGAGACCAGTTCAATGTCCTCATTAAAGAGCTTTGCACGATGCTGCAGGGCCACGGCCACCCTCTCAAGATGGACAAGTCTACAATACTGCAGAGGACCATCGACTTCCTACAGAAACAGAAAGGTACTGGAGGGTGCTGGCTCTGCATCTGCCCAGCAGCCAGTTTCCACTCAGAAAATGAAAACTGTCTTTCCCAAGCATCTCAGACATCCACAGAGGACATGAGCCTAAGTGAGGGGCAGGATAAGACCCAGCAGGTGGCCTCAGGAAATGGGCTAGAGCTGACTACATTGCTGACCAGTTAAACATAGCTTTGGAAAGATGCTGTATGCTTTTTACTGTGAAGACATCATTTCCCTTACTGGCCTCTCCATCCCCTGGCCTGCATTGTGCACTCTCAAACAGAACATGAGGAGGGCAAAACTGAGGAACAGCACCCATTACAGAAGTCAGGAGAGGATTCTATGCCATCTTCCCAGGTCTCTTGGATTAGGAGATGACTGTCAGCCTGTCCTGCTCCCTGGGCATGCACAAGAGCCTTTCTGAAACAGCCTGAGATTTGCAGACACCCTTTGCTCACAGGGATGCTCTACTACACTAAAATTAGCCCATTGACCTTAACTTTTTAATGTTATTTTCAGGCCACCTAAAATGTCTCGATTTCCATTTCTTGATTTCTGATGCATTTGTATCATGATGGCATGGAAAATGACTGTTGCATGCAAGAAGACTTTGTGTGAAGAATGATCTGAGGATGATTCCTCTAAAAGCCTCTTTAAAGAAATCTAGTGTTACTTGAAAATGAAAAAAAAAATGCAAGTAGCATGAGTCATGTTGCTTTTTTGATATTTTCTCTTTAAGAAATCACAGCACAGACAGAAGCCTGTGAGATTAGACAAGACTGGAAGCCTTCATTTCTTAGCAACGAGGAGTTCACCCAGTTGATGTTAGAGGTAAGAAGAAATGAAATATATTAGGGAGAAATAATCAGTTCAGTGGAGTAGTTCAGGGATATACAGTTCCTTTTCCCCTGTAGGTCCCAATGTTAATGATTTCTACTCTGATGGCACATGCAGTACAAACCTGACAGAGACCAATGTTGTACTAAATGCTTTGCAGACACAGAATTGAAAATGTGATTGCTTCTCCTTAAAGATAAATGGCTTTTCCTTTAGGAATGAAGACTGATTTGGCCTGGTAAGAGAGGAAAAAGAGAATTTCCTTTCTCAGAAGAGCTGCTAGAGCTGGCAGTTTTAAGAAAAACTTGAAAGGACCTGAAAAAAGAGAGCAGCTCTCTTCCTCCCACATCCCATTAGCCAGGCAGCATCGCCTGTGCTGCCTCTGCAGCTGCTGGCTGTGTGCTGCTGTCCTCGTGATGGGAGTGCTGCCTCTTTTGCTTGAATTGCCTTTAAGTACATTCAGGAAAACAGCTCTGATACTCCCACCTCTAAAATGCTTTGCTGATCTAGAAACACCCCCCAGGCCTATGTTTCTCCCCTCTTAAGGATGTGGCTCTGGGTTTGTGCTGCATGCTCCTCTCGCAGGGACATCTCCTACCCTGCATGGGCAGCTGCTGCTCTTTGCCCCACCAAAATAAGGGTGTATGCTGGGCTGAGCTGGGAGGTGCTGCTGTGTCTTAGTTATTCCTTTTCATCAGGATGTCATGACTCACCTCTCTGGAAAAGTCTGTTCATTCTTTCTGGGAATCTCTCTCACCGAACAAGCTAGCTTGTTCCAGCTGAATCAAAACAAATTCCCCCCGAAGATTGGAAGTGGTGGAGGAGAGCCAGCCCTTTAATAAGTGATGGTTTGCTGGACTCTGGTAGGCCATTAAACAGTTTGCTTAAAATCAGTGGTTTTTTTCCAGAGACGATTCATTTTGAGCAAAGGCAGAGTGTGGCAGTGAGGTGGGGGAGATGGTGAATGCTGCATCTTTGGCTCCCTGTAGCTAAGCTGCAGAGCAGCCTCACAGTGTCTTTAGAAGAGCTGGCTTTGTGCACAGTGCTGACCAGCTATTAAACCTCCTAGATCTTGATGTTAGAGAAGAATAAGGACAGACACTGGGTAAATGGTACAAGGAGATGTTATGAAGAATAGGGAGAACACAACACCCAAGGAGAAAAGCACAGGCAGTGACTTAAAAGGGACAGAGAGTTTTGACTCTGGGACAGAAACCACTGTGAATAAGAAAGGGGAAACAAAACAAGCCTTAAAATTGTTTTGTCACTAGCCTTACAAATCAGTGCTTTAAGGAAAATAAATGAGGCTTTAGATCTTCTTCATATTGTCCATAAATTGCTAAAAATACATAATTTTTATGTATCATTTTTCTGTCTCTGCTTATCCATCCATCCATCCACAATGCTGGGTTTGCCATGATGATATCTAACATCTCCTTACACACTGACCTTGTTAACTATGGTGTAATTCGGAACACATAACGAAATGACTGAAGTCACCAGGATTGTGTGGGTGTTGAAATTATAAGCATCACTGTCTCGCTTCATGTTAAATAAATACTCGCTGGGTGAAAAATACAAGTCAATTTAATAATAATGAGAATGAAAAAATAAGAATATAAAAAGAATGTTGAATTAGACAGCATGTGTAATTTTTATTTTTCCACACTGAACTGTCATTTCCATGATTAATTTCTGCTAGGTTTAAGCTGTTAGAAGCATCATTAAAGAATCAATTAGCCTAAAATATTTTAAGTTTTTCCCTTGCATAATTCTGGTTTGGTTTTTTTTCTTTTTTTTCCTGTCTATTATCATTAGGCACTAGATGGCTTTCTCATTGCTCTTACCACTGATGGGATTATTATTTATGTATCCGATAGTGTTTCGTCTCTGCTAGGACACTTACCGGTAAGTTCTGACCACGCAATACACTGAAGGCTCATTCCCCTCCTTAATGCAAATCAGCCAGTGCAGGGCTGGGGATTGGTTTTGTCCAACCAAAGAGGCAACTGACTGACTGTGGGTGGGAGGTCAACCAATGAACTCTTGTGGAGTTTCTCAAGTTCCTGTGAATAACAGATTCTCTCCCAGGGTCTATGAGTTAGCTTCAAAAAAACCCAACTACGCAAAATCACTGTACTCATAGCTCATCACTTGGCTGTACATCTAAAGCTCTGGGAGATGTTTGTCCCACCAGGTTAATGGAAAATCTTATGGTTGTGAAATCCATGCCAAAGCTCTTCTTAGATAATGTAAACATTATTTCAGAACTGAATCTATGCTCTTCTAATGACATTGGGTTTTTCTACTTTGAGCCCATTGCCTTTAGTAACAAGTGTGTGGCCTCAGGGTTTTCTGGGAGAACTTCTAGAAACCAGTTAGTTGTCAGGTGCAGAAATTTCAGCTTGGCTCCTCAAAAACATTTTTCTCTTTATCTGGTGCCAAGCATGAAGCACCAAGGATGCCCTATATGAGGGGAAATTTGAGCACACAGTTACCTGAATGTCCTGGTATGCAAAGAACAAATCTGTGCTGACATTTTGGTAGAACCCCTTTAGTCAGAATGTGTGGGTCGATGAGCACTGAATCACTTGCAGGTCAAGCTGATTTTGCCAGATGTTCAGCCTAGAAGACAAACAGAGGATGTGGGGAGGAGCTCTCCATCTTCTGCGTCATGCTTTCAAAGAAAAATGCTTCACTTCTCATCATTTTATATTCCAGTGGTACCAGGGTTTCTTCTCCAACCTATGTCTGAACTGAGGGGCAACCTCTGGGACTCATTCAACCTTTTGCAAATAGATAGTAATCCTGGGGTAAAATAGCCTAAGGGTTATGTTCTGCCCTAGATCCATCTACAGATTGACTGGGCTTCCTTGTCTTAGGCATCCGTGCCAGACGGGCAGCGTCTGTGCTCTGCTTAGGGATGAAAAGGCATGTGGTTGTGTCAGGCTGTGCTGCTGAACATGACAAAGCATTCTTTTGTATCAGTCAGATTTGGTGGACCAAAATATATTAAACTTTCTGCCTGAGCGGGAGCAGAGTGAAGTGTACAAGCTCCTTTCTCCACATGTGCTCATGACAGATCCTGTTGCAGCTGATTTTCTAAATGGTAAGTTCTGCTCTTGTCTGTTGGTCAGGGAAGTTTGCCAAAGGTAAACAGCTCCCAGGGGAGTCTGCACAGAGCTCTCCAGCTATTTAATGCTCTTGCCTGCCACTACTGTTCCGCTGCATTTGTGGGTTTAGTGCATCACAGTTCTAATGTTCCTGTGTGCTCCCAGTACTTGCTCTTTGATTAGGACAGTCTTTGTTTTACCATCTGCTCTTCCCCCATGGAGTTGCCCTCAGGAGATGCTTTTCCCCAGGTGGGATGCTAGACTAAGCCTGAAAAGGGAATGAGGGCTTAGGGGAACAAAAATTTGGAGAAATCCCAAACAGTTTTGGCAGAGCTGTTATTCCTTAGGAAGCTTGCATGTCTCAGGACACGAGAGAAGCCCTAACATAACTTAAGCACCAGCCTCCCTATCTGAACAGTCTGTCTGAATCTGTACTGCTGGCTGCTGTGCCACCCCCAGAATGTTCCTTTCCCTCAGAAAATGTCCCCAGGACCAGAGCAGGCAGGAGCATCTTCCCATCACCTGCATTTCACCAAACCTGTGCTGGGCCCCACCCTTTTCCTGGTGGGTTTGGCAAGGGCACCAAGCAGCACTGGGCTCCCCTCCCTGCTGCCCCATGAGCATCAGTGGGAGCTGAGCAGCCTGATGATGCTCTGCCCTGGGGGTGGTTTCCCTCTGGCTGAAGGCCTCGTGGCCTAATCCATGGAGTTCAGACTTGGGGCAGAAAACTGGATTAGAGCTTGGCACGGTGCCCTTCACTGTTAATGGCTTAGGGTGAGTTCAGTGCGCTTTGGGTCCTTCTGAGCAGTGCCAGAACAGGATACTGCAGTACCATGTAACTGCTTTGCATGAAATCCTGCATCCATGAAGTCAATGCTGCTGACCAGTATAGCCAGGGTTTCACACCCAGTTTACTGGGTGACTGCAGAGACAAGAAAAAAAGGGTGAGAATACATTTCCTTAAGCAGAAACAACTGATAATTGCTCCTAGCAGTTAAATATTTACTTTTGGGTATCAGAAGCATCCCAGCAGGGTGTGCCCAGATACCACCACAGCAGGGTTGGTAGATAAATTAAATATGTGAGCGAGCTAAGGTGCAGACTTCTAATACCACTGTCTGTGTCTCCCTCTCTCTCATTTCAGCGGAAAAACAAATAGAGTTTTGTTGCCATTTAGCAAGAGGCAGCTTAGATCCAAATGAACCCCTGATGTATGAATATGTGAAATTTGTAGTGGATTTTAAATATTTTACTCATGGTAAGTTACTGTTTCGGCCTACCTTTGCCTCTCCACCTCTCTCCTTTAAATTGTGTTGATCTGTAGCATCCTAAAGGCTCTGCTTCTGCTGAAAATGCCCTGTAATTGTCAGAGATGGAATGAGCTGTGCGTACATTGGATATATTTTTCATACAAAAGTGGTGGGGAGGCTGTTGATCAGAAGAGTGCACTCTCCTTCATGCTGTGCCTAAAGCTGATACCATACTGAAAATACCTCTGACCCACTGCCTATTGTAAAGCAGCCTACTTATTCAAATAGCCAGTAAAATATGGTATTCTGTTTCACTTGTGGCAGTGAAATGACACTTTACAGAGATTAAGTAGTTTGAGGTGCCTGTAAAATCCCAAATCTTGCAAATGTTGGCCTGGAGAAAGGCTGACAAGGAGACTGCAGCTGCACACTGTGAGCTGCTCAGAGCTGTCTTACAAAGCTCCCCTGCAAACCAGGGATAGGTGGTTACAGCTGTGTAACTTGGAGCCTAAAGGGTCATGCTTTAAATAACATCAGCGTGGATCAGCGTGGCATCACCCCGTGGGTAGGAGGAGTTTGTTGCTTGGGTTTCATCAGTCACCCTACCTGTCTTGACATGAAAAGAGAGCTCTCCTTCCTCTTCTTCTTAAATAAATTGTCTGGTTGTTTCTAGTGCCTACACCCTCCTGTAATGGCTTTGAGTCAGCTATTGCACGAGCTTTCAGGTCAGCCACGGAGGAGCAGATTTGCCTGGTAGCGACTGTTCGTCTCGTCACACCGCAGTTCTTAAAGGTGAGCTCTGTGCCGCCTCTGCCCTGGGGCGCGGCCGCCGGCGCTGCGGGAGCCGAGCTGCGGCACAGGCTGCTTGTGCACGGGCTTGGGAGAGCAGAGAGGACACTGCTGTGGCTGGGAGTGGGAGATGACACAAGTGTGTATTTGGGAAAGGTAAGGTATAAAGCAGGAGCTGCTTTTGAGAAGAGCTGGTTTTGTGATGGGGTGTCTCAGAGGGGGCAGCCTGGGAAGCTCCAGGACAAGGGGACCAGCTACACCACTTGGGAATTTGCAGCCTTCAAAGATATCCATCCACCACTCCTTTGTGCAAGGAAGCCATCTGCATCTTGAAACACATGGAAAACGTGTGTCACGGGCTCTTCCTGCTGGTGTGTAAATGTCCTGTGGCACTGTGTGCTGATGACAGGGATAACAACTCCAGGTGCTGCTTGCTCAGGAGGGCATTAGCCAGCTCAGTTAGAGGCTGGACCTGGAGCTGTCATCCATATTCCAATACCAGTATTTGCAAAAAGCTGTGGAATTTTGCCTAAAGAGTGCAAGATGAGACCCTAAGACTATTTATCCTAGCTCTGAAATTCAGCTCAAGGTAAACTATTCAGCCATTTTTCATCAGTTCATGCATCTATAAAACAAGTCTTACACATTCCTTAGAGGAAAGTAAGTCAAGTGCTTTTAAAGCACTGTATTTTCCTGTGGTTTATTGTATGAACAAAGTGGATCCTAGGTTTTGATAGTGGACTCCTTTTGTCATTTCATAGAATTAAATGTCTGAATGTGCCCACTGTTTTGCAGGAGCTCTGCAACATTGAAGAGCCATGTGAAGAATTCACATCGAGGCATAGTTTAGAATGGAAGTTTTTATTCTTGGACCACAGGTAAGAGATCTGGGTTTAGTCACTGAAGAATAAATAAACTGTAGTTTAAAAATAGAAAACTTTCTGTACCTCTCGCCTGAGATCCCAAATGGAATAGTTCTAATTATATGCAACTTAGTAAGTAGCAATACTCTGAACTTAGCTATTAGGCATCCTTAAGTGCTTCACTATTTTCCATATTTTAGGCAAGTAAGAAACCATGGAAAATGTCTAGAAAAATGTCTGATCTTCTAACCAAGATAACAAGCCATTGAAAGTGAGCAGTGTGGGTCCCAATATGTTCCCCATATTGGTTTAGCTCCTCTGTTTTACAACTACAGCTTCTAGGAATCCTTCTAAATCTTTTGCTGTGTCAACAAACTTTTGATTTTTCATCTTGAGAAATTATAGAATTTCTAAAAATAAAATAAAAACCAGTGGATTTTATTATTTAATTGCAGATTAGTTTTTAACAATGCAATATGGTGAGCTAGAATTCAGCTTGGTGAATGAAACAGACTGGAACCACTTTATTAAGCTGCTTAATTTAGGATTCATTTTCTTCAAAAGAAGCTGGAGGGTTTTGTTCACTCTTACTTCTCTGGATTTGACATATGTGCACACTGAACAATAAGCACATTGAAAAATCCTACCCATTCCATTATCCCTTCCCTTATGAGCTGTGCAAAGGTAGTCATTACTAAAAACAGAAGACCAGTAAATAAGGCTCTGAGGAAAAAAAAAAACATTAGTGAGGGAAAATATCTAAATATCATCTGCACATTTAGAGCAAGAAAGAGAGAGAGCAAATACAAATGAATAATAACTTCCATTTATACAGAACACAAGGTGTGTGCTTCACACCTTGAAGCATGGAGGAGCTGACCCAGCGACAGCCCTACAGCTGATTATGCGTGGTTTGGGACAGTTGGATAATTATTCATTCAGATGAGATCTTGCTGGAGTGGCTTTGTTAGACTTTAATTGGCCTGTCTGATAATGCACATTTTGAGAATCAGCTGATTAATGTTAAGATTTGTAAAAGAGCCCTAAACCCCTCACTTCACTGATGAAGCGAGCTGCTTTTCCACAGGGCTGTGTCCCAGCAGCTCCTGTGAAAAATGTGAGTAGGAGCTACTTTGAAACTTGTCAAAGAGTCTTTGATGAATCTGGTTATGACTCAGAGAGGAATCTCTCTGCTGGTGCTTGCAGACACTCCAGTCCCACTGATATCCCCAGCGAGGAAACCATTGTTACTGAGAGGAAATTAAGATGATGCAGATGCTGAGGCGGAGTTTGTGACAACCCCAGATGCAAGCAGTGAGCTCAGACCCAAGAATAAGCAGATCATGGGAATTGTCTCATTTAATCTGATTCAAAGCTCTCTCCAGTACAGTCTGCAGGACACTGGGAAATGTTGCTGTTTCTTGCTGATTTGCATCACCACAGGCTGCCTGGCACTGAGGTGTGCTATCAACAGGGGCAGAGGGTACCCAGCAGGAGCTGGAATCAGGACCTTTGCTATCATGATTGCAACTTAAATCAGAGTAAAGACAGATGCAATAAAAGCATTCCATAGATCTGAATAAACATGAGAAAAATAGGAAAAGTCTGTATTCTGGGTCTATATGTAAATATGTGTAGAGAAAGAAAAACCCGTCAACTTTGATAATGATCTGTTTCTCTTCTGCGCTGTGGTACTGTTCTTATTTTCCCTTCATTTATTAAAAGACTGCACCCAAAAGGCTCTCTGAAGACTGTGCCTTCCCATTTGCACAGCAAGTTGCAGGTCTCAGGGCTGGAACTTAAGCTAACAAGACACTTTTAAATTGCTCCACAAGGCATCTCCTTGTCAAACGACAGATGAGGAGCATTTTGTGGCTGCTTTCTTATATAAAGAGCTCTGGTGATATTCAGGAAAGCATAATACTTTCCTGATCAGCTTAAATGTTTATCTGATGTGCTTCTGAAAGACGTTATTGTCTTGAATATAAGCATGTCATTAAAAATAGGAGAAACAGTGATGCATTCTGCCGAAGAGACAGCAAGGAAGGACACTTCGATAAATACACATATTATCATCATTAACAGAAATCTGGGTCACATAAGGAAAAGGAACAGAGTGCTCTATGAAAAGTTACTTGAATAAATAAAGCTGTATTGTGGCAGAGACCACTGTGTGCTCAGCACAGTCTGGTTCAAGAGATTTGCTGTGGAGTGGAGGCCTGGCTCTGCCAGCTAACCCCTTGTGCTGGGACTCGGGAGCTCCTGCTCACACCTTGCTCCTCCTGGGGCTGCTGTTGAGCAGATCCCTAGATGCTCCTTCCCCCATTTCCCATTTGGTGCCAGACTGCCTGCCTGCAGCTGTGGGGAAGAGGGAGGTTACAGACCTGCCTGGGCTCTCTGTGGCTGAATAACTGATGCCCAATGTGTCTCTCAAGAGGACAAATGTGGAGCTGGGTGGCTCAGCCAAGAGAGAACTCCACACAACCAAGAAACTCAGGGCTGATCCATCCAAACCCACAGGTACTACACTGAAATAACTTTTTGTTCATAGTCCTGGCCATTTTATGGCCTTCTTCCTTAAGAGCAGTCAGCATACCATGAGCAGGGCAGCAGGAGAGGCAGCTTTGATGGGCACCATCCCCTTCAGCCTGCCCCATTTTGAGTTATTTACCATTTTGCCCTGTTTTTGAGAAACACACTGAACTTGGCAGGTGAACCTCACACTACCAGCACATCCTGCAGCCCGAACAAACAGGTGGAGCCACATTAGCACAGGTTCTGCCTCACTGAGTGCTTGAGTTGGTGCAGACAGGAGTGTACCTGAGTGCTGGAAGATGGACAGTGATGGGGAGGAGAGAAAAAAACAGTGGTTTTCTCCTCACATTTCAGTGGTTTCATAATCATAAGCTATCAGGCTCTGGTGAAGGCTGCGTTAGGACACCTGCAAAAAAAAAAAATCTCTTATTTTGCCTAGAAAAATGAAAATCTAGAATTGATAGCAAAATAGTGAGGTAAGTCATTGCAATGTGCCTATCTAAATACTTCATCAATTCCTTCCCTACCAGGCAAAACAAAACCAGCCCTAAATCAGCCCCATGCCTATTGCTATCTGTACTCTCAGCACAGAAAGTTTTGTTGGCTGTAGTTTCCCAAGGTTTTCCAGGGGAGCAATTACTTCTTCCCAAGCTGGTCCTGACACACACTGCAGCTTCCCACTTACTCTCTCTTCCACAGTTACTACCCAGGTGACGTTTACATCCAGCCTACCGGATAATTTCACTCCAGCTCCAAGTTGTTATGCGCGGGATCGGCCATAGCGTTTCTCAAGCTGTGTCTCCTTAATGAATTGAGTCACTCACATACGTACATGCCTGTCTCTACACCCACATAATGAATAGGCTGTCAAAGAGTAAACACACACCTTTTCATTTTCTCAGTTTTTACCTCTCCCTTGCTGCGGGGTTTTTTTTTGTTTGTATATGAAAATATATCACTGCCTGTGGAAAATCCACTCCAGATTTCCCTGCCAAGTGAACGAACAAGGTATTTGTTGCTGGTATCACAGCTTATCTTCCAGGATGTCAAAGCATCAAGTTTTGTGCTCACTCCCTGCTCTTTGCTTCCTTTCTAGGGCTCCACCTATTATAGGATATTTACCCTTTGAGGTTTTGGGAACGTCAGGGTATGATTACTACCACGCAGATGACCTGGAGCTTCTTGCTAGGTGCCATGAACACTGTAAGTTGCCATCCCTCTGCAATGTGTCTGTCTCTGATCTCATTTGTCACTTGTGCAAAACCTTTTGCTGTCATCACAAAAGGCTTCATCTTCAGGGGCACGAGGGAACTCTCCCTTCCCATGACAGACTGTCACAGCTGACACTTACCTGCGAGGTTGAAACCTGCAGAATTCACTCAAATCAGAAACTGTTTGTGCAGATTTCCTAAATTGGCAGATACCTTGTTTGAGCACAGGTTGTCTCAGAGTGAAATGAGATTAAAAGATTGGGAGTTAGAACTTCCCCCCTCTGTCCTGCAAGTTTTGTTGATTCATCACAGTTCATGGGGTCTTGCCATTCCCCTGGGCTCCAGAGTCAGCCAGGAGGCTCAGCTCACCAAAACACCTTCTGAGCATATCATTTGGATCACCTGCCTGTGCAATTAGATGTTGTGAACCTCACTTACTCATTAGTAAAATGCTTCTGGAGATTCAGTATTATTTTAAATACAAAACTACTGAACGCAATTTCCCTGTGGGTGAGGATTGCTCATGTTTGGTCGACCTGAAAGGAAAACAACAAAGCAGAAGAGTCAAGTTCAGGCTGATGTGTGAACACCACAGAAGGTCCGTGAAGTTCATTTTCATGCAAGCAGAAGTGGTGTGACCTGTGGGAGCCAGAATAGAAGGAGCACTCGCGTGAGTTCCACAGCAGTGCAGCCCAATGCTGGAGAACCATGTCCTGCTGAGGGCTGGAGCCAGTGTGAGAAGGGCAGAGGGTGTCTGCAGATGTGGTCTACTCTTAATCAGTGTGCATTTCTTAGCAGGTGTGAGATGTTTTATCCCCAAGACCCAGATTTTTCCATTTTATTGGGTGCATTTCAGACTGAGATATTGAGCCAGAGTTACATGTGTCCTGCGGTGGTTTTGCATTGCCAAGCACTGCAATGAAAAATAACTACATACTTTGTAAAATGCATCTAGGTAATCAGGTATTTTGCTAAGAAATATTACTTACAGGTTTCCTGTTGGGGACAGCGTCTGTCTCTCTGCTATCTCCACTTGAAAGGAGAGTGTTTTGTCAAAAGGAAATGAGGACACCCCAGAGAGTGGACCAAGTGGGATGCTGTAATTGCTCTGAGATGCAGAGCAGCACAATGCTGGGACCAAGAACCACAGCGTTCTGGAGACAACCCATCTCTGAGCTGCAAACCACCCCCATCTCTACCACAAACCCTGTACCACTTACACAAATGAGGAGCTGAGGGGCCTAGAAGAGAATGGGGGAGAATACTTCCCTGCATATCAAGTTTCCCTGCTCCACTTCCCTGCTGGCTGCTCTGCCCTGTCCAGGCAGAGCCACTGGTACAGCCCCTGCCAGGGAAGTGGGTTGCCTGGCTGAGCACATGGAGGAAGCTGTGACAGGGGGGACACACAAGTTGTGTCAAGTGCAGCAAAAGCGTAGATGGGAATATTAACAGAGTATTTTAAATGTTTTCAAGTACAGTACTTCTTAGTGCTGTTTGCTTAAAAGACGATTCAGATACAAGTGAGATACTTAACCAGACAGTGGCCTTTTGGTAATGCATGTGCAGTTTGGTATGGACACAAACTGTATTGAGAGTGGGTCAGGTCATCAATTTGATGATTTATATTCTACATCTCTATCAGCCATGCATTCCTCTTACCTATTAGAAGAATATTTGCACAACACACCTGTAGGGAAGGATCTTTTCATTTTACTGCACAGGGAAACAAAGTAAAGTGCTGGCAAAGTGGAAACAAAGTAAAGTGCTGGCAAAGTGGCTTAGAGAAGTTGCTTCAGGACATTTCTGCCAGGACTAGGAGCTGAGGGATCCCCAGCATGTTATGTTAGCCAGAAAATCTCTGCTAAGTGCTTCATCTAAAGCCCATCACTGTTAATGGGATTGCTAAAGAAGTCAGTCCTGATATTTTAACAAAGTAGAGGTGTGCAGGTGAGTTAAAGACCACTTGGGTTAGTGTGGCTTGCTAAGTTCCTGTTTGTCACACTGACACTCTGGGCAGGCATCTTGTGTCACTACTGTCAAGTGAAATGGGTTTGTTTAAACCACATTTGTATTTTACTTTGCATTAATTGTGGGTATTTTAAGTGAGCATGTTTCATTTTGTATTCCCTGCAGTTTGGAACAGTTAGTGTGGTTATTTAACATAGTTCCCCTCATTATTTTCCAGTTGTATTACAGAACCTGAGATTTTTCTGGATGTAGCCTGATAATACATACCAGGCTGGCCTAGGCCAGGTCTTGGAGAAAACTCTCAGTTAAACTGTTAAAACTCCACTGTCTTGTTTTGTGCCATTATTAGGATTCTTGCATCACACCTTCAGTCTTTGAAATGCATTCTCACGTACTTATGAAAAGCAAATAATTTGTTTAATTAATGTTATTTATGCTTATTTCAGGGAAGCCCATGAGTAAGTTATAAGAATGTAGCTAGTTATATGGTTATATACCAGTTATAAGAGCAATCTCAAAGTAACAAACAGCACTCCGGAAAGTCAGCAGGAATGACCCTAAACAAAAGCCGAGTACCTGGTTGTGTATCATCTGTCTTGTTTATAAAGCTCAAGAGCCACTTTAGCACTGCCCTAGTCTGGGAGAAGGGTGTGGGACTGAATTGTTTTTCCAATCACCTTTGCACCATGAAATCCCTGTTTGCTATGAATTGCTTTCTCTTTTTGTTAAACAGTGATGCAGTTTGGAAAAGGAAAGTCCTGTTACTATCGGTTCCTGACCAAAGGGCAGCAGTGGATATGGCTGCAGACCCACTACTACATCACCTACCACCAGTGGAACTCCAAGCCCGAGTTCATCGTTTGCACTCACCTGGTAGTTAGGTAGGAGCAAGCACCAAACTCTTCACAGTGTATGTTATGTCTAAGTGTTGAGCCATCGCTTCTTCTAGTTCTGCTTCATGTTAACCAAATACCTGCTGTGCCTACTGACACACAAAAATGATATCTAATTCCATGAAACTGTTCCAACAGGGAATATGTGTTTTATTTACCTGTTTACTTTTTTTTTTTTTTTTTTGGCAACTGGGGCAATAGCCTGGAAGCCACCTCTGGCCAAATCTATCAGTGTGTTACATTCCCCTTTTGTCCCTAGTGATGACATGGCCATAGAAAGAATTAAAGCTGTTGGGAATCAGACAGCTTTCTGGGCATGAATGAGATCACATAACTCCTACAAAACCTTTTGATCAGAGCTTTAAATATTTATGACTTATTAAGCTGCTGGCTTGCTGGCCTTATTCCTCACCCAAATCCAGCCCTGGATCCCCCCCTAGTGGGAAGCTGCTTGTGCTGAGCTGCAGCTCGTGCTGGAAGGCAGTGCATGTGTGAATGCACAGATGCTCCGTGAATGCACCTTCTGGGGGGGGGATCTGCTGGATCAGCGCTGCCATCTGAAAAAAGACTATGTTAAGAGTAAGAATATGTTTTCTGAAGGGCTTGAAAAAATAGTGACTCACTGTTATTAACTGCTCTATTAACTTGAGTAAAGTTACTGCTCACTGTGTATTTCTTTAGTGTCAGGAATCAATTTCTTTCTGGTCCCCTCTTTTTCTGTCAAACATCTGGAAGAGCAAACACTAGTAAATCTGAAATACATGGATCTGTTGGAGTGAGTCAGAGGAGGGCCACAAAGATGCTCATAGGGCTGGAGCACCTCTCCTGTGAAGACATGAAGAGAGAGCTGGGGTTGTTCAGCCTGGAGAAGAGAAGGCTCCAGGGAGACCTTAGAGCCTCTTCCAGTGCCTAAGGGAACTCCAAGAGAGCTGGAGAAGGACTTTGAACAAGGACATGGAGTGGTAGAACAAAGGGGAATAGCTTCAAACTGTCAGAGATAGGTTTAGATTAGATCTTAGATAGAAATTCTTCCCTATGAGGCTGGTAAGGCACAGGAAGCCTAGAGAAGCTGTGGCTGCCCCATCCCTGGAAGTGTTCAAGGCCAGGTTGGCTGGGGCCCTGAACAACCTGGTCTAGTGAAAGGTGCTCTTCCCACAGTAGAGGGGTTGGAACCAGATAATTTTTAAGGTCCCTTTCAACCCAAATTCTATTGATTCTGATTCTGTAATCTGTGATATAAATTACATATGAAGTGTTAACATAAGCAAATGTTACACAGAGAGGTTGCTTCTCAGTTGTCTTGCTTCTGCCATCCTTCAGGGAATTCAGCTTCACTTTAAGGTCTGAACTTAATTGTGCATTGATTTGTTTCTTCTTTCTGGTTCCAGTGCCTCTTAAACCTAACAATGTAGCCCTAAATAGATTTTGAAGTTCAATTCTGTCTCAGATAGTTAAGGTTTAAAATACATTACTGAAGTACACAAGTTAAAATGTTGTTTCAGGAAAATTCATTGCCACGATTATATAAGTGAGGTCAGTTCAGCAACTTCTCTTGCGTCCCACAAAGGTTGTAGCTCATTAATATTTCATCACCCTAAAGTCTGGCACCTCTCAGTGCCCATGATCCATGAGCACTCAGAGAGTCTTTGAAACATCCTCTCCAGTTTATCCAAGTGGTGACTCATGTGGCATTTGTAACTGTAAATATTTTATTATTTAAGAGAGGAAAAAGTAAGGAAAGAAAATATACTCTTTTAGAGGCTCATTATAGGGATTCCTGCACTTCACATTGCACCTGGGTTTTTATTTGGACCTTCCACTGGAGTGCAGGGTGTTAACTCTGATGCATGCACAGCTGTGTGCACCCTCAGAAGGAGGGACCTGACCTTGTCCTGCCCAAGGCACTGGCGTAGGGATCACTGAGCTACCATGCAAAAAAGTGATTCTTGTTCATCATCATTAGGTTAGAAAATGAATGTACACTCGTTACAGCAGTTTACCTGCACAGGAGCTGTAGAATAATTTTTGGGGTTTTTTGTTTCGTTTTTTTTAGTTATGCAGAAGTTCGGGCTGAGAGAAGGCGAGATCTTGGCCTCGAAGAGTCATCAATTGAACTGGCATCCTCTTCTCTAAAGGTACCATGTTCCTTCACAGTTGAATGAGAAGATGTTTAAACCAAACTGAGTAATAGCTTACCAATCTTAGGAACATATCTGTTCTTTCTTCTCCATTTTCTTTACTCCCATCTCATTCCAAGCCTTCACCTGGGTCAGGACTCAAGCAGCCCCTGAGAAGCTTTCCTCTGCATGGCTCCAAATTGCCCATGTTGGATGAGGCTGGATGAGCTTTGAACAGCCTGATCTAGTGGTGGATGTCCCTGCTCGCGGCAGAGGGATTGGACCTAGATGATCTTTAACTCCAAGTATTATCTGATACCCCAATAACTGCGAATTCAGCAGTTGCATTGCTCTGTTCTGCTCCTTGTAATCTTTCTGAGACCATGACGCAAAAAACGGGTTAAACCACCTTGTCTCAGAAGCACAGCTGGAGCTGGAGGCCAGATTGCTGTACCTATCACCCTCAGTAAGGCACAGAGGACCCAAGAGAAGGGCAGTACCACAGGGTACCTGTTTTGCTTGTGCCAGATCATCACTGATACTCAGATGAGGATGGGAATTGAAGGAAAAACACTTACCTAGATTTCAGCTCTGTTGCTGGATCACACGAAGTGTAGGATTGTGACCAGAGCAATAGCTTCCATGGCTTGAGTCAGTCTGGCATCACCACACATCAGCCCAAGTAACAAGGTCATTTTAACTTTTAAGTTTTTTCTCTTGGTAGTTTACAAATAAGACCAGAAATCAAAGTAATTTCAAGGGGATTAGTGTGTAGTTGTCATTCCATCAGCCTCATTGCTGTTCAGACATTATTTTATGGGAGCTCAGGCTGTTCCCCTCTGCTGCCCAGGTCGTGCCGAGAACAGGCTGCTGGAGCCACTCCTCCCCAGGGAGCAGTGAGTGGGATTGCAGCTCTCAGCATTGCCCAGTACCTGTCCCCCTCAGGAGGCTGTAGGTCCTCTTGGGGCTCTGGCTGATGTCCCCATGCCACTGCTCCATGTCTCTTCCCAGTCATCTCTCTCCATCTCTGCAATGGATAAAGCTATTGCCCAGGTAGCCCCTCCTGCCACCTTCATTCATTGCCCCTGCCATCACTCCCCAGAGAGCCACAGCCAACCAGCTGGGACATCCCTGAAGAGATCAGGTGGAAAGAGGCTGATGACAAAAGCTTATTTCCTGCTGCCCACGGCTCTGTGGGCAGGGGAGCAGGAGGGTGGCACACCAGAGTGCAGGCCACAGGCAGCAATCCCCATGGAGGAGCAGTCCTCCACTGCTGCTCGCTGCCATCAGACGGGTGCCCAGGGCATGACTGTGAGGGTCCTGTGTGCCCGAAGGCTTTCGGGTGAACTCAGAGTGAGCAGGGTTTGGTGGTGTGGTTCCACGGTGCTGCACACCCAGCCTGCTGGGTTCATCTGCAAACAGGAGCTCAGGGAGGTCCCTTCCGGGGCCATTCCCACCTGCTGACGGTCTCACCGCTTGTGCTTTGCTCCCCGCAGAGCCACAGCAGCTACCTGGACGTGGGGCAGTGCGGCAGCAGCCAGGATGCCAGCCGGGAGGGAGTGTCACTGTCATCGCACAGCTCCCGGCACTCCTCGCACACCGCCCTCTCCGACTCCACCTGTAGGTGCCGGGGCAGCCCAGCCTGGGTGCAGGCAGTGGTGTGGAGGGCAGAGCAGCCTCCAGAATACTGGGGTTCGGCTGGAAGGGACCGAGTCGGGGTGGGGGGGAATGCTCATTGCTGGCACCAACATATCGCGTCATGACAAGTCACAGAGCAGCAACAGAGCCACGGCCACCTGCCGCCTCCTCCCTCTTAACCCACTGCCTGTGTGAGAGCAGATTTCTCCTGGCTTTTCACCAGCTGAGGGTCATGGCTGTCTGCTGTGGTTCAGGGGACACGAGGTGACTCGCTAGCTTGATTGAGCCAAGCTCACTGACAAAAGTTTTATGTTGGGATGATATAATTTTATTGTGGGGTCTCTGATGTGAAATCCCTGCAGAAGGAGCACAGAAGGATGCCTGCCTTGCTGGCAGCTTCATCCCAGCTCCTGTGAGTGCCCACCTTGCCCTTCGGGAGGTAGCAAGGTGACTGCAGTGCCCTGTGTGGGGCTATGGGTAGGAAACTCAGGGGACTTTTCTTGAGGTACTTGCTGTGGGGAGAGCAGGGATCTCATCTAGATATACCCATGGAGGGCAGGCTGAACAGGGGGTTAGCATCAGGAGGGAACCCAGCAAGTCAGGTGGGGAGCCAGAGGGACCACAGAGGGTCTCACTTTGGCAGTGTTTGGCCCATCTGCATATGCAGAGTTCAGGCTTAGCCAGGGTAGCCAGGCACAGGTCTGCTGTATCACAGTGAATGTCTCTCTTGCAGCCACGTCATCCATGCGGCGCACGGACACCAGCACCCCCACCCAGCCGGCCGTGCCGGGGGCTCCGGCCGAGAAGGCGGCCCTGCGGCTGGCAGCAGTCAGGAGCGCTCAGGTCAGTGGGCCTGAGGAGCAAGAGCCTTTCTGAGGCTGTTGTGAAATGAGCTCAACAAGCATTGATCTCGCCCTCAGAGATGCTGGATCCCACACTCTGAGTGTGCTGGGACTTCCTGGGGAGTGCCACTGGCTGGCAGAGCTAGTGGAGAGGTGCTAGAGGCTCCTCTGCTGCCTTCTTTCAGGATTCAGTTTGCTCCTCTGGGCCAAATGCCTTTTCACACCACCAACCCTCTTTTCTTGGGGTTAGTACACATGAAATGGCCTTTATCCAAAATGGATGCTGACACCAAGGACTTGCAATTAGCAGGGGCATGCAGGAACCTAAATTCTCCCTGCAGACTTATCCTCAGATCTCCAATCTCAGTTGTCCAATTCCCTGCACTTGTTCATCCCTGGTATGAGCTGGTACAGCACCAGCTCTGCACTAGAGGTGCTATGGACCTACAGTAAGGCAAAATTTTCATTTCTAGGCCATAGCCACTCCTCAAGCCCCTGGTGAACACCTCCCTCAGAACCCTGTGGCTCAGCTGGCAGTGCCCTCCCAGCACCCTGTGATGGTACGTGGTTTATTTTTGTTAAGTGCACTGGTGTGTCCTGTCAGCAAGGCAGCCTTGGTGGCTCTGGTTCACTGCCCTCCCATCCTTGCTGGCTCATCCTAGAGTGGGGACAAGGCTTCTGTGCCCTTTTTGTTGCTGTTACTGGGATTTACCTGCAACCAAATTATTGCAACCGCTTATTTCAGCAAGCAGAGAGAGCAGGTGGGACACCCAAAGGAGGATACAGGAGAAGGTTTACACTTGTGAAAAGCATTGTGAGCTGCTGAAGGCTTCTCCCTGAATCTGTAGCAGCTACCTGCAGGCTGATACAATGCTGAAGAGTTTTAGTAGAGGAAGGGGATGTCATTTAGTAGAGGAAGGTTTGAGTTAGTCCAGGAAAAGAAAAAAAGAAAAAAACAAGAAAAATGTGGGAATCATAAACCATAATGACAAGGTCTGTCCTTACAGGGCTTTGATGTCAGTGCAGTAAATGTTCAGACTATAAAACAGAGATTGAAGATGGCCAGGGTAGGTGTGAAGGATGGATCCCCAGGTGGGATTGCAGCCTAACTTGGGCCTGGCATCTGGTAAATACCATTAGCAGCACAACTGAAAGCCCAGCCAGGAGGTGTGGCAAGGGTTTGGATGCAGTGTCTGCCACAAAACACAAGTGGGCCCAAACCAGCAGTGTATTATCCTGAGGGGACAGGAGAGTCCCATGTATAGACACTTCATCTGTGCAGTAATCTAAAGACCAACACCTGGAGGGAGGCACTGTGTGTGAGCCAGATGTGCTGCTGCTCTGGAACTACAGTGGCACTTCAGTTAAATATGCAATTGCCATTTTTTGTCAGCATCATATTTTTTATGGCAAAAGCTGAAAAGCCATCATTTTTCTCAATCCAGCATTGCTATGAATGTGAGTACCAGGACTGGTCCTACCCTGTCATCCTTTTTCTCTCTTCCCTGCAGCCAGTGTACCATTTCCCCACCCAGCTGGGGATGATGCACCAGCTGAAGGAGCAGCTGGAGGAGAGGACTCGCATACTGCAAGCTGACATCAAGACACAGCAAGAGGAGCTCCACGTCATCAAGGAGCAGCTCCAGCTCGTGCAGGACTCCAACCTGCAGGTACCTGCTGCCCCTGAGGCTCCCAAACTCACCAGCCATTTGCTTTTCCTTTAAGCACACAGAGCAGTAACAAAATTGTCTGTGGCAAAAGTATTCAGGAATGAACTCTGGACAAATTGGTAACGTGTTTTCGGATGTGGGAGTGGTGTTTCCCGAGAGATGAAGTGACATCAGTATCTGAGTATTGAATCAGTGATTTCCGTGATTTAGAAAAACCAATCCCAAATTAATCCAAAGTCTCCTGCGCACAAAAAGCTTGGTGGTTCTGTGTCTGGTTAGTGCTGCTGGATCCCCACTGCCGCTCCTGCAAAACACAGCAGGCACAATGGAGCTGGAACGGTCCTGTCTCTGAATAAATATTTGACACAAGCTAACATTTGATTTTCCGTTGCTCATAGTTCACTCTTCCCCTGGATTTAGAGATACTGCTGCTGCTGCAGTGTTATTTCTGCCAGGTGGTACAACCAACAACTCCTGTTCCTCTTTTGTTTAAAGATGCTGATGCAGCAGCCGATCCCCGTCGTCCTTAACAACGTGCAGCAGCCGAGCCCCCGGAGGCCGCCGCCGCAGGGGACACCCAGGCAGACCACGGCCAAGAAGTCACAGCAGCCAGGCCTCATGGGGACAAAGCACTACTGCAGCACCCACCTGCTGTCACCACGCCCGTTCCTCAGGGACCCCTGTGGCACAGCCCCCCAGGTCACTGGCTGCTTCGTTGTCTTCATGACCCCCTTTCCTGGCTTCCAAATCCTTGTCTGCCCCGTCAGTCCTCCCCGTGGTCCCGAGCATCCCCTCTGTGTTGGTTTTACTGCCTAGGTGGCGTTGAGGAATTTGTGTCAAGAGTCAGTTGTGAACAACATCACTCAACTGTAAAAATAAAAGCCAGGTAGCCAAAAAGCATTTGAACCCCAGGGACTGCTGGAGCCCTCCTGGTGACTGGGGAGGAAGTGAATGGGAAGTCTGGGCTCTCATCAACACAATGCTCATTCATAGCCAGTGAGAATTGTGGTTTCATAACATGGGAGTAGGCATCATTTTAAAAGATTAATTTTCCTCTGCCTGAGGAATCTTGGGAAGCAGCTTTGAAAAAACAATTTTGTCATCAGTAGACCTAAATCCACTATTAAGACGGGAAAGACTTGAGTTGTTCAAAAGCAAAGCAAGCCAAAACTGCTGCTTTAAAGGACAGATGAGATGCTTTCCTTGGAGACTTTGGATTTGCACTTCTTCTCTTAAGCTGTTCTTTTCTTCCTCAAGCCTTTTGTGCCCTTACCTAATTTCTCAAGAGACTGTCTGGGGATGCCAACACCTGCCTTGCAGGGACAATAAACACTAATGGGTTGGTTGTCTTGAATAGATACACTGTTCCTACTGCTGTGTTCAGAGACAATATCCTATTGTTCCTTCTCCTTTTCCCATCTGCCCACTGTAAGTGATTATTTTATCCTTCCATTAGGGAGCTTTAAAATGTGCATGGGTACCTATGTCTTCATTTCAGGTACAGCAGCAGCAGCAGCAGCAGCAGCAGCACCCAATGAGAGGAAGCCAAGGGCAGCAAATGTGTGTGCCAGGGCAGGCGAGCATTTCAGTGCCCCTCTACAACAACCCCATGGTGTTCTCCCAGACACACCCCATCGCTGTGGCTGCACAGGTGCCAACTGACAGCAGTGAGAGGCTACCACCAGCTGACTACAGCCAGGACAGGAGCCTCAGGTACCCACAGCCCTGCTGGGACCTCCTGGGGGCAGTGACAGAAAATAGCAGTACTGGGGCAGCAGGGAGGGCAGGTGTGGCTGGGCTCAGGGCACTGGGCTCAGGATGCCACAGCAGGTATAAGGATGTTCCCTCTGCAGGGGTGAGCCCAGTGTGCAGGCAAGCAAGGTGCTGTGCACGTCATGCTGTATCATCAAGGGCATTAAATCCTTTTCTCTCCCAAATTCCATAAGTTAATCTAACCCTGCCCTCTGTCGGTTTAAAGCCATTCCCCCTTGTCCTGTCAGTCCATGCCCTTGTCAAAAGTCCCTCTCCTGCTCTCTTGTAATCCCTTTAGAGACTGGAAGGTGCTATAAGGTGTCCCTGGAGCCTTCTCTTCTCCAGTCTCAACAATCCCAATCTTCTCAGCCTATATTCACAGGAGAGATGTGAGGTGATAAGAAGCATCCTGTTTCATTAGCTTGTTTTCAAGATAGTGGTTTACCCTCTTTCATGGAGGATTTTCAAGGAGTTGTTGACAGGAGCTTGGACCTCTCCCTTCCCTGACCATCCTCTGTTTTCCTTCCACCACAGGATGCTGTTGGATCAGTCCATCCAAGCCATGATGCCTGCAGCCAACAGCAGTGGCCAGCCTGTGCAGAGCAGTGCCAGCAGGCAGCAAGGAAAGTGAGTCTCTGCTGGCCCTTGTTTTCCTGCAGTGTCTTAGCAGGACACTTAATGGCACTGAAAAAGATGTGGAAAAACTTGCACCTGATTGTGCAAACACAAACAGTCTCAGTCTGAAGTGAAACAAAAGTTCAGCCAGTTAGGAGAAAAAGTAATGAGAATAGTTTTTAACTACAAAGAACTTTTTGATAAATAAAGTGCTTTGAAAAAAAAATTAACCATTTTCTGGCTTTTGCAAAGCGGAAAATGCTTGGCCAAGACACAGAGAAAATGTACAGCCTTGAAAACCTTTATCTTCAGCAGTTCCAGTCCGTGCTTTGTGGGCAGGGGGGAATCTGGGGCCTGCTGTCAGCAGGGTCTGCACGGTTTGGCCAGCCCTGCTCCAGGCTGGCTCCTGCAGCAGCTGGGCTCCCCCGTGCCCTTTCTGAGGGTGGGTCTGGGTGTGGGATCTCACGCCTGGTTTTCCTCCTTGTGGCAGATTCGTTGCAGAGCAGCAGACCCTGCCTCCCCCAGCGCAGGTGCAGCCAGTCACCTGCAGCGCCGTCCGACCTCCAGCCCCGCCACCCATCTTCTCCCCGTCTCTGATGATCCCACACACCAGCTTCACATCCCACCAGGCCAGCACACCAGTTCATCTCCACCAGTGGCCACAGCAGCAGGTTCAGCAGCACCGCCTCTACCTTCAGGTATTGGAGCAGGTTTCTGAGGAGGTACAGGGATGGCTTAGGGATTGGTTGGGGTTTTTTGAAGAAATGGGGCTTATCTGGCTGATCAAACCTGGTCAGTGCCTTTGCACATCCTCCGTTCCCATTGTATCTCCACATAGCCAAGTGCTCTACCTTTGCAGGCTGACTGCACCCGCTCAAGGCCGTATTTTCCAACAGAGTTATCACAGCATGTACGGAAGAAATACCCAGTTTTTCAAACACAGCTTTTCACCCCGAGGAGGTGTGGTGGGAAGCTTGCTGTAGTCATGAAATATGATAAGAGATAAGCTCTTTGGAAAACATACCTCCTGCTGTTACATCTCAGCAGAGCAAGCCCTCAGAGCTTTCTTTTAATAAATGGGTATTTCACAACACGCATCTGGACAAGGTGATTTTGGTTTTTCAACACACAGTTTACATCAGTATATGCTGAACTAGTGACACCACCAAGGAGAGGGGCTGTTGAAACTAGTAATTCATTAGTAACACTCTCTCCAAGCCCTGCCTGGATGGCAGAGGTCAGTTACAGTCCTCCAGGCAAAGATGGTAGAAAAGAAAACAGGAGGAGTAGGTACAGTTGAAAGCAGCCACACAGCAGGACTGGATTTAGAGTGAGAAATGAATCACTGTTGTTAGCAAATGTGTCATGAACTGTCCCTGCTTTGGGTACATGTCCTCATGGGCTGCATGGAGGTCCTGAGGACGAGCAATGTGGACACTGGGGTGAAACAGCAAGTCCAGGTCTTTGGGGTACCAGCCATGGGTGGATACATGGTCACTCTAGGACCTCTTCCTTGGTTGTTTGAAGGTCTTTCCCATGCTAGATCAAAGCTGCACATCCTGCAGATTTTACCTTGCATTCGAGTAGTGTTTGGAGGTCTCCATTCCTGCTGGGCTCCCCATGAGCCTGTTAGGACAGATGGGTCCTGCCTCCCCCCTGTGCTCTCCAGGCATTGTTGGTTGTGCTGACAGCAACAGCATCCTAAGGGGCACAGCTGATACCCTCAAGTTTAGGACTTGCTGCACACACTCCTGGGCATGAGCCTCAGCATCAGCCCTGCAGCAAGAGAGGGACAGCTGGGTGATGCAGCAGGTCTGACTGCTCAGATTTGTGTCTCCCGACAGATGCAAGGTCCTGAGCTGGTGCCTGGGGCTCCGACGCAGCGCATTTTCCAGCCACCCCACACCCCACAGCAGAACCCCTTGAGCTACTTCCTCCACCCGCAGCAGCAGAGCCACCACACGCAGGGCCAGCCCTGCAACCTGCCCGACCTGCCTGAGATGCAGCTGCCCTGAAGGTCGGTTCTGGGAGACAAGGACCACACGGCTGCAGCTGCTGCGCGCGGGCGCACGCAGGAGAGCACGAAGCCGTCAGAGCACGGCACGGGAGAGGTCAGGCTCCGTGGGGAGGTGGTGGCCAGAGGGATGATCCCTGACAGGGATGCATGGCTGCAAGGGCCTTGTTTGCTGGGATTCCCCTGCAGCAGTCCGTGATGCTGTTCCGGCAGCAGGGTGTGCCCTGGCCCAGCACCGTGGTGCCACTGGAAGCGGTGGCTTTCTGGCTGCAGGGAGGGGAGGTATCAGGTCGCTGTGAAGCTCAGTTTGCAATGGAAAAAACCCTTTTCCATTCAGGACTTCAACGCTGAAAGTCACTGTGAATTTAAGCCCAGCATTTGGAGCACATAGACTGTACCAGTCCGCAGGACACCATTGGATTTCCGTGTACATAACTCGTTTTGCTGTAGTAGGTCCATTGTGGATTCTTTTTCCTTTTTCTATACCTCAGTCCCGCATATTTTTGTTTTCCAGGAGATTGGATAATGCTGCTAATTTACATAACACCACTTTTGCCTGAATTTCTTACTGTTGTTATACCAGCTCACATCGCAGCTAGTACAATATTTGTCATGTTTTGGTTTTGGTTAACAAGTGAAGATAAATTTGTATGGTTTTTACTCCCTGTAGCCAAATATTTTTCAGGTTACAGACAAAGAATCTTTACTCCTTTTTTTTTTGTTTGTTTCAAGTGATGTAGTTGTATATGTTTCTATACATAAAAACAAACAAACATGCATAGAACAGCATATGACAGCAAACTTTGTGGTTTTGCTAGGTCATGTTTCAAATTGGCAAACCCAAAATGTATAATCACAACGCACGCGATGTTACAAGCCCATAGGGTCAGCAATAAATTGTATTTTTGTAAATTGTCACTTTTTAACTATACATTTATATTTATGAATTGAAAAACCAGTTTATTCCTCAGTGGGTGTATAGTTAAGTGTCCCTACTGTTTGTGTCTTTCCAAAGGAAAAATTAAAAAGTACATTTTTGAAGTGTTAGTAGCTGAGTACTAACTTTGGGCATTGTTAGAGCCCAAACATAGATGGGTTTGGCCATTACTGTAAACTTTGCAGGGCAGTGGTTAGTTAGGACCAGGTCCATCTAGCAGTAAAGCTCCAGCTGGCAGACAGAGCAAGGTTTAGAGAGGAGTTAGTTCCTAATGTTTAGTTCCTAGCATCTGTTGAAACCAAGCAAAGAATGCTTGGTTTTGCCTTTTTTTTTTTTTTTTTTTTAATGGGGTTTTCTTTTTGTGTGTGTTTCCTTCTTTTCCTTCTGCAAGCCACTTTCTTGGCCCTTCGCAGCACTGCAGCGGCTGGTGTTACTGGTGCTGTTGGCACAAGCAGCTCCAAGCAGCCCTGTGTTTCAAGAGAAGGGCGCAGTGGGGCTCGTCCAGCCCTGGTACACCAGGGGCTGTTTCCCAGCAGTTCTTCCTGGGGAAGGGGATGGGGTTTTGCTGTGCCACATTGCCTGGGGAGTGGTGGTGGGAGGACAGGCTGCTGGAGCTGGGCTCAGCCAGGAGCTTTTGGGGCTGGTGCAGGGCCCCAGGGTGCTTTGGTGTTTTGAACAAAAGCTGTGCCAGTCCCTGGCTTTCCATGTGTCCCCTCCCTTGGCAAAAGCATCTGCACAGGTCAGCTTTGACTGGGACACTGAGTGCACAGCTCCCAGGGGTGCCAGACATGATGGATCGTGGGTTGCAGAGCTGGCCACATGCAGCATTTTGGGGAGTGTTCTGGGCCATAGGATGGAGGCAGTGAGGTGCCCAACAGCCTGGGGTCCGGTATCGGGGCTCATGCCTTGTCAGCACAGTCCCTGGCTGGGCCCCAGCCCACACAGCACATGCAGCCCCTGGGTGCTGGGCAACCGAGCAGCTGCTCTTGGACACAGTTGGAGCCAGCCCCTCCATTTCAAACCATCACAAGAAATCGTGGCTACAGCAGAGCCATGGGCTGGGGCCACCTCACTGCTAGTAGTGGGATGTGGAGCACCTGCCTTTGTGGGGCAGTCTGGAGCTGAAATAGTAACACCTGGGGCTTTCCTACTCTGCAGGTTTGTGCTGCAGTAAGGGCCAGCATAGAGCCTTCAGGGTAGGAACCTTGTGTTTTTAAAGCACTATTAGTGTTAGGGTCTCCCTCTCCCCATTCTAAGGCAGTGGGGTGGCTCATGAGGGTGCAGTAGGTGGGGGTTGTATTTTTGGGATTGTTGTTTGTGGGGGTTGTTGTTCGTGGGATTTTTTCCACCATAGCCTTGGCACATAATGTTGAAGGGGAGGCAAACACATATATTTGTGTTAGGGCTCCAGCACTGTGCAGTTTGTGGCTCAGGGTGGCTGGCTGAAGGGAAAGGCTGTGCATTTCCCTGGCTTCCCCATTAAACCTGCATCACCCCAGCACATCCCCATGGCTTGTCTGCAGTGCCCCATCACCACACATGAGCCCAGACATGGCAGGTGGCAATCAAATGGATCTCAGAGGTGGTGGTGGTTGGGGTCGGGGGCTTGGGGGTGTATTTTTTTAACAGGGCGTGGTAGGGAGGTAGCTGAGGCAGAGCAGTTTTCTGGCATTGCTGTGGCTTTGGCAGTGAGTCCAAAAAAAAATAGGGGTGGGAAGGGATTCCGGGGGAGGTGGGAGGCAATGGGTGCGCCAGATGGGGCCGGGCCCTGGGCACAGCCCTGCTGATGGCAGCACTGGGCTGCAGGGACAGAGGGCTGGGGGCACAGCCCCTGCTCACAGCTCCCAGCAAGGAGCACAGGAGCTTGGTGAGGATGTTTACATGTTAGATCAGCCTTGCTAAAACCAGACACCTAAAAATGCACTTTATCATGTGCCCCCCCTTATCTCAGAGCACCCCCAGCCGCTGGCCTCGCTGCTGGTGGACAGGGGCTGCACAGTCCCAGGCACTGCCTCAGGGGCAGGGCCTTGTTTTCTTGACATGCTCCAAAGGACAAAATCCCACCGTCCCTTTCTGGGGCTTGCTTGGTCTTTGCTCAGTCTGTCTCCAGCCAAGGGGGAGGCTGAGTCAGGGCCAGGAGGGTTTTGCCTTATATTGTCCCTGACGCTCAAAAAAATAGATGGATAAAAAAATCTCTTTATTCAGGTTGATTTGTATTTGTTTACCTCGGTGTTAGCTATGACCTGTGTTTTTATGACTCATTTGGAATTGAGGGTTGCTGGTGGGTTTGGTTCACACCCCCCCAGGTGCTTACAAGAAAACACAAGTGTGACTTGTTGGTGATAAGCAGAGGGCAGGGACGTGACCGATGGCAGCAGGGTTGGCCTCCAGTGTCAGTGTTGACCTATCAGTCATAAATGTTCTGAGGTTCTCTCATACACAATTACCTATATACTATAAGTCTATATATAGATGTACGTATTTTTAATATACATTTATATGTATGGAGATGTATATCTATATATAAATATATGTAGGCCACACAATTCCAGACCTCTGAAAACACAGGCAGCTTTAATTAATAAAGTCTTGCACTTTTAGTGTATTTGTACATATAAGCTACAGCCTGGTGGGTATAATCAGGCTGATTTGACAAACACAATGAGAAGTTACTGTATATATTGTATAGTCCATGCAAGAAAAAAAAGAAAACAAGAAAAAGTCAAGAATTGAGTATAAATCTTGGTTTATTTTATATGATGTTGAATATAAATACATTTATAAATGTTACTATTCTTAAAAGTATTTTGTAATGGGAAAAAGTAAGTGTCTTATGAAGATGAACAGTAAAGATTTTATTCTTGTTTTGAATCTATGTCCCTGCACAGCTCCATTGAATGGGAGCCCGTGCATTTTGACAAGCTTTAAATAGATTGTACATAGTATTTAAAAAAAAATAAGAAGAAATAAAATAATACTCTTACACACTATGTACTGTTGTTATTCCCTGGGTGGTGTGGGTCTGTTGGGGATCTGATCCCTACTCTCCAGGAGAGACAAGAGCAGCAGCCATTGTGTCCATGTGCATGGACAGCTGAAGGGATGGGGCTCAGGACAAGGAATGGGATTTCTGCGACCAGTGCCAGAGGCAATAGGAGCAATGCATAAATTAGAAAGAACAAGGGATCAGGGTCTGCACACTGTTTGAATTTGGATGCAAAAAGCAAGTGCCAGTACTCCTGGGCTCTCTCACTTACCAGGTCAGCACTGAAGCCAGCTCGGGCTGCACTCCAGCCTAAACTAGTCCCAGGCTGCAAAACACAGGTCCCCATTTTTCTTCCACTTCTGGGAGGCTGCTGTCCCAGCAGGGGCTTTGGCTTGGTCCTTGTTTCGGAATGCACTGACTAAACATGGCTTTAACATGGCCAGCACTCTTGAAGGAACTTCCACAACAGGCCATCACAAGAAATAATAGTGCCTCAAAGACAGGGTTTTTTTTCTTAAGGGAAACAATATTTTATTTAACATCCCATTTGTCTTACAGTACCTCTGCATACAACACATTGTTTAAAAGCCAATCTGTCAACACAAACATGTGCTGCCATCTTGGTAAAGTGACAAAGCTATAGCAAAAAAGACAGAATAGCCTATTTTTCTGGAAACAAATCGGAATATTTCCTTCTGTTTTAGTCCAGATAACAACAGCAATCACAATCAAGAACCTTGTATGGTACAATTGGATGAGAAACTTCTGATAAAATCAACACACAGCTATTTCTTAGTCACTATGGTAGCAAACTCTTCTAAAATGACATTATTATTCAGCCATTAGAGTGATGAACAAGTGGCTTGTTTTAGGAATCGATGGAAACAGAAAGTGATTTTTCTGTATCACATGGCAGCAGCCACTTCATGTCCTGGGAAATGCTACTGGTTGAATTACCATCAGTTCTCCCCCATGGTGGAAAGAGCTGGTATTTTTTGAGTTATTTCCTCCCCTCACATGCCCAAGGCCTGTGCTGGGCACACAGAGCAGCCAGTTCCTTGTGGGGGTCAGGGCTGCCACTGGTCACCCCAAGCACAGGGAGCAGCGCCAGGCTCCAGAGCAGCACATTCCATATGGCAAGACCGAGAAGACATCACAGCTCTGCTGGCTGTGTCCCCAGGCTACTGATTAGGTCTGACAAAATGCATCTCAGTACACAGCAACAACGGCCCAGCCACAAGGAAGGACTGTGCAGTGTCCTCAAGAGCCACTGTCAGTGCTGTGGAGTCCCCGTGACACAGCTGCCGAGTCACAGGGGTGATGCTGCAGCAGGCACTGCAATTGTCAAACTGTACAAACAGCATCAGTAGTTGTAGCAATCTATAGCCTACCTACAACTGCCTATTTTGTACTGAATGATACACCTGCATTTATTTCCTATGACTGAACCTGAAAATAAAGGCAGAAAACTTCATGAAGACTTACAGAAAGAAAGTAACACAGATGAGTGAAGTGACGCAACAGAAGTGCTTCCTGTTTGTGGGCACACCCAGCGCCCTCAGGTGATGTGATGGGAGTCTGGGGCCATCTTTGCATCACCAGCTTCACCTGGCCAAGAAGCTGTATGGCACAGGGACCTCTGTCCCTGACTGTGCAGGGCTTTGAAGTCAAGGTATCACTCTTCAGGAATGAAGGCAGGGAATGAGCTGCTGTTGCTCTAGCAAATCCCAGGTAAACCTGCATCTATTTGTTAGCCAGCCTGTCTGGAATAGGGATGGAAGGAGCTGGAATAGGAAAGCAAAGGAAAGAAGCTAAACACTAACTCCAGAGTTACTCTGTCACAAGCAGAGCTCAACTTCTGGTGCACTGTGGTAGTAGCTCAGCAAACATACCTCTGGGTCATACTCCTTGGAAATCACTGGCACTTGCTACATCTACATCTCCCCAGAGGACCAGCCCATGCTCCAGAGGTTTCAACAGGAAGACCCTGCCAAGGTGGGCCATTGCCTGAATGCTGCCAGCCTGCTGGAAGTGACCTCGCTCCACCCTCCATCCTGCTGAGACTGGATGCCTGGTCACTGGGACTAGTCTTCCTGGATCAACCTGCAGGTGTATTACAGGAAGAATTTAAAGACACCACCCATTTTGGGAAAAAATATTAAAAAATTGAACAAAATATCCATGCAGTTAATAAAAGTTAGTGTTCCCCTACATATCCTAACTTCTCACTTTAAATCTATTTTGATATATATATATATGCTGGTAATGTTTCTTTATACATAGACACAACATCTGACAAGAGCTTCTACCCACCTGGCAAAGGCTCTACAGTCTCTTGGGTGGGCACTGATAGAAAAGGGCATTGTAAAAACTGAGCACCTTTTTACAACCAGCTAACAACAGAAGGTTGTTGTACTTTGCAAGTTCCTTCACCACACTCTTCTGTACTTAGATATTCATATCTTGGCTCTTTCTCATTTAAAAAAAAGTCTTTGAAATTTAAGACTTTCATATCTCTGTTACCTTGATTAGCAAACATTCACAGCTTTGACTACTTGTTGACATAAACAATATCTCTCATAAACCTCCAAAAGCTTTTGGGATGGGCAGCTGTATGTATTTTTGTGAGGCTCCATTAATTCATCATGGCTATTTGCAGTAGAATTACTCACTGATCAAACCTTATCTGAGTACATCCTGGACTAGAACAACAATATCATCTGCTTTGTATTTCTAAACAACTTTGTGAAAACAGTGAGTAAATACATTTTCAGAGAAGTAATACAGTGTGGCCCTATACAAATCCACTTAAATGGATAAATTAGTTTTTCTATTTTATACATAAAAATACAAATCAGCACTATATTGTATCAAGTGCAATTACTTTGTGAAGGCTTCTGAAAAAAACTTCCTCATTCTCTACATGTATGATAAAGCTTTTGGACTTCTTCAGTAAAACTTTATTTTACATTAATACCTGAGACTATCGGGGAGAGTATAAGACATAATTCATAAATTTAACACCAACTGCAATGATGGCATTTCACAAAGTGCCTGTAACACAAGTCAGAAATTCGTTTTATTCTTCATTCACACTAGTATTGCAAGAAAAGCCTCAGAAAGATACCATCCCCATTCTGCTTCTTTAAAAAAACATGCACAGTATAAAAATAATGCTGCTCTGCAGAAAAAGATTGTCATACAGGCTTTAGAAACAGACATTTTTATCTAGTTTAGCACAGACTCCCCACTTACTTTGCTATTGTTATTAAAATACAAGCTCTTACCCTCCTCTGAATGCCTTCTAGCACCAGTTACCAAAGACTCAAAGTCAACATTTCTCAGCATTTACACTGGCAGAGCTTTCCTCCACAGGATCTCCACTATATCATATTTTCTATATTAAAAATTTCAAGTCAGATTCAAGGGGGTTTTCTTGTTGCCTTGAATCCTGACAGATGGAAAATATTACAGCAGCAATAATCCCGAGTGCTATAGAAAAGCAATAGTAATTACTGGGTTGAGATATGGACTCAGGGTAGGCAAAGAAGCAACTGCAATCTGTCCCTGAGCAGCTCAATAGTCAGCATTCAGCTACACTTGGCCTGTGCTTGGACTTTTCAAACACCAGCAAAAACTCTACATTTCATCAACATGCTCCTAAGAAGACAAGAATGGCTCCTCTTGCCACATAAAGTACAAACACCATGTGGTCAGACAGATTTAGCCACTGCTTTCCCTTGATTTCAAACAATCAATATTAGTTTTTGCATCCTTGTGCAGCCTGGATGAACAAATAAGCTTCTGTCCTTTTCACCTTTTTTTGTAGGAGGATTGGTATGAAAGTGGGAAAGAGACCTCTAGGCCAAGCTAGAAAAGCAGGCAACCAGTTTTTTGTTGCAAATACTGAGCCACGGGCTGGGAGAATGCAGTCTGCAAACTGCTGTGAGGGGCTGGAATCTGCTGGAGTCCAGACCCATGGGTAACATTAAAGCAGAGGAATAGAGAGCAGGGCAACTTCCTTCTCTAATCTCATGGTCTTGTGCTACCACAGCCTCTGTTCTTAGTCTTCACCCTGCTTTGACCCCAGTCCACATGCAAGTTTGTAAATAATTAATTACTGTGGAAGACAACCTCCAAGCTGTTGATACTCCTTTAAAGTGAAAATGGAAAAAAGTAATTCCTTTTATCACAGTAATAGAAATGAACCTGGAGAACACTCACTCTAACAACAGTCATTCAGATAGGTTTGCAACAGGTACACACCCAGTATCTCCAAGCAATGTGGCATGTTTTAATAACATGGTAAAGACAGTTTATTATTCAGTCCCTTTTTTCGGAGTGAAACTTATGAACAATGCAAGAAAGTGATTGTGCTTCAAACTATTTTTATTTACATTACATACCAGTAATCTGATAATTAAAGCTAACTCTTCAAACTTCATTCCCCATGTAAACACCAGACTTGATTTCCATAGTTACGGCCTTCATTTGTAAGCATTTCATGTGATGAATTCAGAGTCAAAGGTAAAGAAAATTACACTCTGGTTCTTGCTTTAAGCTGTAAATTTTTAGCACTCTCTATTTTAGCTTTTATGTCATGAGGTTTTTCAAAAAATCTCACAAAGGCTGGCTCATTT
This sequence comes from Corvus cornix cornix, assembly GCF_000738735.6. Classification (NCBI taxonomy): domain Eukaryota; kingdom Metazoa; phylum Chordata; class Aves; order Passeriformes; family Corvidae; genus Corvus; species Corvus cornix. Next base: position 12,873,606 of record NC_047058.1, on the reverse strand, counting down.
AATAAGGATGCCAGAATCTGTTCAAAGGCAAAAGACCATTCATGGTTCCCTCCCGAACTCTGTGCTCTACTGCCTTCAGTCTGCTCAGAGCTGCTTTCCTCCTGCCTTTCTCTGGGGACTCCAGCAGCCATCTCTGTATCAGCAAGTGGACTTTTGACAGGTGACATGGGACTCTGCAGTCTTCTGCCAACTTCTTCCATTTTCAGCAGGAGGCTGGTCACCACCGCGATAGCCCGATACAACAGCTCCTCCTCAGGATCCCCATGGAACAGATTGTAGAGAGTTTTTGAGAACTGGATAAACTGAGACTACAGAGAGATACAGAGGAGACTGTTCAGAGAAGAGCAACACAACTGTCTTGTTTCACTACCTGTTGTGCTCTCAGTCCAGTGCCTGCTGCTGCCAGGCACCTGGTGCAGCTGCTCTAATGACAGCATGGACCAGCTCTGAGAAACCTCTGTGTGTCTCAAAGTCCCTCTCTTCATATGTTATAGCAGTTTTAAAAAGCCACAGTCCAATGATTGATGTGAAGATTTGAAATATAAGGGATCCTACAAATCCTTTAGAAATATTGTAACAAGACTTAAAGGGTAAACTTTCAAGATAAAATAGACTTAAATAAGAGACAGACCGTTTACCTGATTCATTCTTGGCAAATCCTTGATGTTTTCTTCTTTTTTAAGAAGTTCATCTTGCCATTGCTTCAGATATGCCTGAATATCAACCTTCCCCTTCCCTTTATGAAGGGGAAGAAGTGGAAAAAAAAAAAAAAGTGAACAAACAAGAACTAAGAGCTTCCCACAAGAACTAAGAGATGATAAGCAAAAGAACTGGCATCTTCAGTGTCATTCCTTCTCAACAGAGTGGTGGGGCCAAGGACTACACAGGAGCAGAGTTTACACTGCCCTTTTGCTCCCACAACTACACTTACATAAGTGGAGAGAATGTTAGCAGCGCACTAAGGATGATGTTACTGAATATACTCTGTCAGCACACACTTTCCCAGCTCTACTCCCCCAAAAGACACAGTTACCAAATGTGCCACCAGGATTCTTTTACCTTTTTCTGGGCTGCTCTTCAAAGAATCACTTTCAAGACTATCCCCAACAGATGAAACTACAATTTAGGAGAAGAAACAAACAAACAAACAAGTTATTTATTTCAGAAAAGAGGACCAATGTTTCATTTCCCTTATCAAAAATTCCTTCCTTAAGGGGCAAGACCCTCAATGTTCTCAGCACAGATTAGATAAAGAAGAAACCACATGGTAAAATTTGCATACTTTCTATAAAAATAGAAGCCAATGTGAGGCAGAAGATCACAAATGAAACTGCTATCAGTTATATCAAATAATCTTTATAATGTTCATGGTCCATGACTTGAAGAGCAGCAGGAACAGTACCTATTTATTATCTACTTTGGGCAGATTTTAAAAACCAAAAGGGGATCTGTCTTCCCTATAAAAATCACACAGCTTTCAAGAGTATTTGAAACAGATTATTTTATCAACTCCATAAACTTACTAAACCTTTTTCAGGTTTGAATTTTGAAACACTTGCTTATGTGCCTCAAAGTAAGTATGGATTTGGTATTTTAATTCTTGAGGCAGAAAATACCATCCCTTTATGCCCAGGATGCAAAAATAAAACGACCATCACTTCAAAACCACAACAGGCTGCCTACAATGCTGAAAAATGCCAACCAAATACGCTCTGCTATTTCCATGTAAACACCTATGGCCTTTGAATTCAACCATCAGATGAGCTACCCACAAATTCCCCACAACTTTATTAAATTTTAACTATCTACAGAAGATCTTCACAGAGGATTCTGTTAACAGGGATATAATTTACTGGATTTACTAGTTTTCAGAAGAAATCCCCATTTTTCACAGGATAAGTAATAGATTCCTTCTCATATTCTGCAGGCAAAACTTCACACTCTGGAGCTTACCACTGAGTTGGCTGAAGTGGATCAGCTCTTCTTTTGAAAGATCATCCCCTTTGGAAGGGCTTAGATATTCTACTTCAGTAAAAGCTGCAATAAATGATTGAATAAAGTGGGTTTGTGGCACCCAGGCATTACCAAAGCAGTAATAACAATGACAAAGACCAGAAACAGCTTTCCCCAAATGCCACTGCTTCTCACTTACCTGGAGGGATGTGCAACTTAAAAAGAAGCTTGAGTTTGTCAGTGAAGCTTCCATTATACATCGTATCTGTTAGGGGAAAGGACAGTCTATTCAACTGGACCAAACTTTAAAACACTTGTTTAACCTAAACAAATACAACCCAGGGAGGCTGGAACTGGACACCTGCCCTACCTTACAGGGAGTATAATCAGAGATTAATCTTAAGGAAAGCACTATCACCTGTGGTTGAGCCTGGGGTTAGCCTATGCTGAGGAAAGAACACTAATAATGTCTATGACTTACTAAAATAAAACCACAGCACCAAAGAAATACAGCACTAACATCTCCACATTTCCCTTACATTTTTGTTTCCTGAATAATACCACTTTGAAAACAAGATGAAAGGAACAGAGCAGTGAGCCAAGAAAGCTTTCAGTTCCCCAGAGATACAAGGCATTGGTCATCCTGCACAATCTGTGTATAAGATGACTTAGTATGAAGATTTATCATAAACCAAACAGGCTGGGCAATGAGATCAGACCATTCTAATTTTTTGATATTTTGATTGCCAAGCCATATTTAAATTTAATCTCCAAGAGGGGATTATTCTGTCTGTGATAAAAATCACACTATTTGACCCTGTGTTAAGAGACTAAGTCTCCTTAGCTCTCCATATCGTGTATGGAAGGTGACACACCGCAGGACTACTCCCAGGAGCCTCGTGAACGTGCTCATGTATGTGTTGTTGCCATACCAAGAACACAGGCAAATTGTTTGAAGTTTATAAGGCAGTCAGAGCCCTCATCCATCAGCCGGAATGTCCACAGGGCCAGGGAGTCCCTGTTGGCACAGTGTGACCAGGGGCTCAAGAGATGGCAGAGAACCCTGAACTGTTGGCAGTCAATGCGGTACTGGTCAAGGTAGGGCAGACTGGCATCGTGATGTTGCAGGACAGGACTATTTACACTCCAGTAACATGAAAGAAAGTGCTCCTTCTGCAAAGAAAGATAAAACATGAGGTTTAAGGAAACAACAAGTCTCTCCAGGGGAAAGATGTGAGGAGTTAACTACGTAATCAGATTTACAGCTGGCATGTAAAACATACATTGAGTCCAACCTTTATTTATTAAAGCCATTTCAAAGTCTGTTCAGTAAGTGAGGAAAATGGCACATTACCTTGAACAATTCATAAAGCTCTTCAAGATCACTAGGACTGAATTTTACTTCTTGAGACACAACACGTAGCTGAAACAAAATTAAGAAAAAAATAATTAATGGGTCTTCCCTCTTTGGAATAAGGCCATAAAATAAAATTATGGGAGACTTAACATTACATTAAGAGACACTGTTTGCATATTCCAGGTTTTGGCATGTTACAATTAGAAGTAAGAATAGCACTTCTTTTAAAAAGTAATCAGAAGATTATAGATTAAAAGAAATAATTTCTCAAAAAAAAGAAAAGCTTAAAGCTAGTCACGTTACTAACATACATGGAGCCTACACTATGAAACCCAGGAGATAAAACTCCTTAATATTTGCAATTATTTATAATGACGTAACATATAGCTTCCTTTAAATGGGCAAATGCATGTTCAGCTCTCAACAGTGAAGCTGAAACCTCATTTTTTTAAATTAAAAAATTGTTCACAGCTTTTTAAAACAAAGTTTGCTGTAAGACCAGCTTCCATCTTCACAATATATATGTTTTGTAAAATGAAATGCAACAATGCCATCTTAGCATAACCACCAGCATTGACAGTTTCTGTTGCTACAAGCCACACTTACTACAGAAAGAAGCACTGGGTGGTGGACAGGCTAGTATTATCACCACCAGGTATTGGAAATGAGCCACTGAAAGAAAACAGGCAAACAAAGGAAGCTCCTCACAACCTCCACCTTCATTCATCAGTCTGAACTGAAAGGATGAGATAGGCAGATGGAAAGCTGCCACATTACCAGACATTCACACACATCACAGACAAAAAGCAACCCCTGTTGAATGCACTACAATAACCTCTTCAGTGCTGCTTCCCAGAGTAAAAATGCAGGTGCTTAATTATTTTACTGTACAGTGCTCTGTGCCTCTAAGAGAAATGCATTAACATCAGCAGATAGAAATATAGGTCAGCCTGCTCCAATCCACAGAGTGTGAGAGGTATTCCAGCCTTTGGAAGTGGCTGGCGAAGGTGTTACTTGTAAGAAGACCAGAAGGTCATGCTGTGATTCACAGACTGAAAACATCACAGGCCAAGCCTTAGTTAACAGACACCCTGCAGACATGAGGGGGCTCAGTGTATAAAATAATATATTTGGCCCTGGAAACTGTAGCTCTTCTCAGAACATTCCAAAAGGGAATGAATTTTATCAGAGAGAAGGCTGAACTCTTCCAAGTCACTCACCACATTCTGCTTGGTCGTGGCTTCCAAGGTCTGGATCACATAAAGCCTGTTCCTGCAGCGCAAGCTCTCCACATCCTCATAGCGAATATCACCGTATCTCTAAGAAGAAAAGCACCATTCCATTCAACTGTTGGGAGACACATCTAAACAGGTATTTTTGTCTTTCTTGCAGCTAAGCATAATATAGGCATGGACACAAAGGAAGTTCACAGAAACTCTGAGGAAAAAATAATTTATTAGAGCACTAACATTCTCCCTAACCAGTGTAACTCTCAAAAGGGTGTTTAAAAAGTGTTTCAGAGAGTGATGGAGAAAGAAGAAACTGAAGTAGTTCCCTTTGTGGGAAGACAAAGGAAGGGATTTTACTGTGTGTTGGCTCTATGCCCAACTCTGCTATCACATGGTGACTACTACTGCAAGGCAGGAAAGTCTGAGATTTGCATGTTGTCAGGAATTGAAGTTCACTCTAGTGAAATTAAGAAATTACCTAAGTAATTTCTGAATCATTCCTAGCTACCTCTGTAATTTCTGAAGGACAGGATAGGTGTCTGAGCACTGGAGTAGAATAAATGCATTTACATTTAAGGAAAAGTGGGATAGGAGGCAAAAACTGGAAACAAATTATCAGAGAAATCATGGAACAAAATTATTAAACAATTAAAATCTAAACAGAAACCAGGAGATCAAAACAGGACAACATTCTTTATCAAGACCGTGCCAAATCAATTTAATTTCCTTCTATGAGGAAATTCAGTAGAAGTGAAACAGCCGATTCAACTTCTCTTCTGTAAGTTTTTTTGACACTTTTCAACAGCACAGGCAATCAGGAAGACACGGCCTAACCATGACCACCATGCACTGTGGGCAAAACTGTAACTAGAATTCTAGTAACAAACTTTGAGAACAAATGAGTGATAAACAACCAAACTATGCAGGACTTTCCAGAAGCTTTTCTGCAGTGTGTTTGTTTCCTTATCAGCAATGCCCTTTAAACAAGATATGAAAAACTGCAACACAGACAAGAGTCTGAGCACATTAACTTTGATGAAAGGTTAAAGGAACTGGTTGTATTAAATCTAGAAAAATAATAGATCTGGCAACTCCCTATTGGGAGAGCAATCTGTAGGACTCATTCTTGTAAATTAAGAGTCATGATGAGGCTGGACTCCAACTGAGCAGCCTGATCTAGCTGCTCCTGCTCACTGCAGGGGCATTGGATTAGATGGTCTTTAAAGGACCCTGCCAACCCAAACTATTCTATAATTGATTCTATGACCAGACTTGAAAGGGTAAATGATGAACAACGACCTAATAGCAACAAGGAACTACAGAGAAAGCCACAACCAACTCTCCTTGACAGCGCTTTATGAACATCCGAGAGAAATTATACTGGATATTTTCCCACATGGGCAGAGAAATCCTATAATGGACTAATGATTTTGCAGATTTTCTTTTGTTGAACTGTTTCAACAGCACTAGACTTTTTAAAGGATGATCTGGGTGAATGCTGGACAGGAAGCTGGACTTGATGACCTGTGGAGTTTCCTCCCAGAATTGTATTTCTATGTTCCTGTGGAGACCACTACCAGCATCCTTCTGGCTTGAAACAAAGTGGAAGCAGAGAGAAATTGCATTTCTGGATCATAACTCATTCACTGGTGTGGCTTCTGAGCACTAATACTGTGCAATGGCTGTAGTAAGAATATAAATACAATGTCTACGGTAATTCTGAATTACTGTAATGTGATAAAACATTATAGTTTTCCATTCTCTAGGTAAACATGACTTCTTAATGCCTGATTAGACTGCCAAAGAATTTGCATTTGTGCCTGAGCCGAAGGCATGAAACTAAACTACATTTTAAATTCAACTCCATACCTTTTCACTTAAACTCATTTATCTTGTGAACACCTGTTCAAAACAACAGTATCACAGAAAGTATCTCTGTTCACTTCTCCATAATTTGTAACCTATTTGCGGAATGACAACTCTACATTGCAGCAATCTTCCCATTTAGAAATTTGTTTTATTTCCACAGTGGTATGAAAATAAAACCCTTTACCAAACCACAACTGTATTAAAATTAACTGTCTGGTCAAAATGGGAAGCAGGAAATTGACTCTTACTTTGTATGAGCAGTTCTCAAATATGAGACACTTGCCAGCACTGAAAAAGCTTAGTTTCAACTGAAGACAATATTTGCATATGAAAAAGGGCCTGTGAGATAGAAACTGGGATATGGGCCTAGGAACAGGGCTGTCAGCTTGGAAGTGGAAAGCTCAGGTTCAAAGATCTGCCCAAAACAATGTTCAAAAGCCATACCAAACCAGAGACTACTGCTTTGGTGTGGTCTCCTGCAGAAGAAAGTGAATTTTTGTTTTACAGTTATGATTCCATCTCTGTGAAAGCTTCAACTTACACTTCTGAATGCAATATACAGCACTTCATTATTTACTGTCTCTGGTCTCTATTCTGCATGTATTCATCCTCACTTTGAGTTCTTATCATGACAAGGAAGACCCATAATACCTTGCAACTTTGTTTTCAAGAATCATAAGGCATTTTCCAAACATGTTTCTTCAGTGTAACGTTCTTGTAAAACAATACTATAGCAGAATACACTTTTGTATGATTAGCCCAGTGCCATAGACAGTTCCAAGAGAAACTGAGTTTCTGATTCTTGTCATTGTTCACCCCATTGAAAGTAACACCCTCTTCTCAGAAAAAGATCAAAGAAGATAGTTTCTAAATTGTACAAATTACAGTTAGTTAGTCTTCTCTGAGTCAAGGTCAGGACAAGAGATGCACTGTGGATTTTTTATTAGAAACATGACTGAGAATCAGAAAACAAAAGAACTATCACACAGATAAAAGAAACCAGTTAACAGAAAAAGCAAAATATGAACATATCTTTTCTCTCAGCTTGCCTTCTGGTGAGCTGAGCAGAAACCTATCTACAAATAGATTAATACCCTGACTCACATCATGGCAAGGGAAAAAAATGTCTGATGGAAATCTGGGGACAAAAAGGAGAAGCTAGATGTATTTCCTCCCCAGTGCAGAGCTCCAAAGCTTAACAACGCAGAAAGTAAACTTGCAAATTGAAAGAAAGTACTAAAAGAATATAGCTGGTCTTCCTCACCCATACCATAAACTACTCAAGTACATAGTTTCCCATATACACTGTTATGTCAAAAGTTACCAGTATCTGCAATGTGCAATAATCAGTCTCAAAGTAGTATAACACGAAGGCTGTTCCTGCTGTGTTTTGTCACTTAGTTAACATCCTAATAATGCAAATGAGGGATGGTAATACATGACCTGCAGTGAATCTAGGGAACTCCACTCAGGATAGACTAGAAAGACCTTCTCAGCAGTTAAAAACCCAAAACAACAGAAAAGCAAACCTATCCCATAACCTCTAAGTTTTTCAGTGAGGCTCAACAAAACGCAGAGCCAAATTTCTACCAATCCAGACAGATTTTCTTCCCTAGTTTGTACAATGCAACTGTACTATTTTGAATTAGTCCATGAAACATAAACACTGCACAGGATGCAAAAACATACCCACAAGAACACATACTTCATTTGACTCTCGGATCAGGTCAGTGATGTCCACTTTTGGATGGTCACTCTTTGTATCACTGAGGTTGGAGCCTTGCTGCACAGCTGGAGGCAAAGGACTGTCTTTGTTAGTGACACTGTCAAAAAATCTGCACAAAGCAAACACATGAGAAATCAGCAAGAACCAGTTTATCCCAATAAAACAACAGCATTGGCATCTACTGAAGTGTGCAGAGAATGGGAAAAAGCAAAGAATATCAGAGTCAGTAGCACAAATGTGCCGTAATACCAACAAAGATACACAAACATGGGAACTGCCCACCCAGAGAAGGCTGTAGAGCTTCTAGCATTGGGAATTTTTAAGACTGACCTTATGTGACCCAGTGCTAGCAGTAACCCCCTTTTGAGGGGGAAGTTAAACTAGACCCTTTCCAAGGTCCCTTCCACTTGGCATTCCCGTGGTTTTCTAATCCATATAGCAAGGTTGTACTAAGTGGGACAGAGAAAAATCCTTGTCCTGAACTGTGAACAAGACAATCCTAATTCCCCCAGATGTATAAGCCAAAGACATGCCTGATCTGTACCTGCTTATCACACCTACATAACCAACCTACATAGACCCAGTGGGGAGGCCAGATTTTACAATAAACACCAGACTGCATGATCTCACAACAAAAATTACATTTTCCTCAATAATTCTGTAGCTCCTACCCCATTCAAACATGTAAAACATGCATGCAACATGTAAAAGCCTCACTGAACAGAAATTTTTCTTATCAGTTCTTAACAGTTATAACTCGTTAACTCCTATAGCACAGTAATTTTGCTGTTTTAATACTCCATGATACACAACCACAACATCAACAAGAGAATTTAGTTAGTCAAGAAAAAACTGTGCAAGTTTTGTTTGCAGTACATCAGTTTAAAGTGCACTTCATGTTGCCAATATAGAACAAACATCTCATCATGATTGAACTCACCGCATTTTTTTGGTCTTATTTCTGTTTTAAGCCATTAATAGCAGAGGATTCAGCAGCCTAAACTACAAGAACTGAGCTAAAGAATTTGCTGCAAGTTGATGCCTGAACTCTCTGGGACAGTCATAATGTGCTTTTGATCATCTCATCATTAGGAAAGATGCCTTCTATACATGATATAAATTCAAGGTAAAAAGTACATTGCTTTTTCTTTAAAATTCACAAAATAGTTTTGGTTTTAGAAGAACTTGAATGTAAGGTGGGATTTTCAGAGGATCCAGGCCCACTTTCCAGCCACCTCTTCCAGAATTTCAGCCTGAGATGAACACTAATTCCTTTGAAGCCTTTGGAAGTCTTGGCTAGCTGTCTTCTCAGTTACCTCAGAATGACTTACCTATATGCAATTATAGAGCTGCTACGTAACCTGAAAGAGTAAGTTACACTGATACCTGTTGAGAACAGTGACTGCTTCTGCATCATCCTTACAAGTGAGCAACTTCTCCATGTTGTATTCCAGCACTGCAAGGCCCAGCTGCAAGATTGCCTTTATTCCATCATAGAAGAAACAGTCCACCACATTGACTGCACTTTCAATTGGCAGCACACTGATAAAAAGGGTAAGGAACCAGGAGAGAGAGACCGAGGAGAAAAAAGTCATGTCCGTCATGTGGTCTGTCAACTGAGGCAGATGAACCCTGATGAGCTCCTCAAACACTGCCTGATCTACCAAGGCACCTGCAGGGAAAGGATAACAAAACCACCACCCAAATCTTAATACAGAGAAACACACTTTTCTCAGAGCACCAGCCAGAAACAAAGTTCCTGTCCTAGTGCTGCTTTGTTGTACAAGCACACACAGGCCCAGCTGCACGGAACCATTGGCTCCTTTCCCCGTGCTGGGAGCTGTGCTCTCCATGCATGGGGCCAGAGCCTTAGGCATGCTTGAAGTGTGTTGGCGCTTTGGTAAGTGCATGGCTGCTTCCAGTGACTCTCCTAACAGCCAATACACTCCCTCTGCAACAGGAGAGAAACTTCACACCCCATTTTCTTCTAGCATATACACCTTTAAGAACTGCATATGAGATCTAAGTCTAAGTCTGGACCTGGAGTAACTCCTTTTCTTTTATCTAAACTGGCTAAGTTTCAAATAAATAGTAGGAATTGCAGTTATAATTCCGAAAGAACAGTATAATAGTGTAACTGACTATTTCCTCAGTAGTTATGCCTAGAATACTGACAACATCTGAAAATCACATCCACGCTTATTTAGGGAGGAGTCATGGGATGTTCTCTGAAACCTCCATTTTCTACTCAACAATACCAAACCAAATGCAATGATTTCTCTCCACAGGTCAGTCTTCAGCTCACTTCTTACATTTGTTCTTAACCATGGACATTCAGTATAGATAGACATTCAATTCAAGATAGATAAAAAGGCAGATGGATGCTACCAATGATTCGGCGATTGAAATAGTCAGGGAGCATCCTCTCACACACAGCAACCAAAAGCCAGAATGCCTCCTCCTCTTTAGCATACAGCAGAAGCACTGATGTCAGAATATTCATTGCCTGCAACATTCAAACAGGAAAGGAAACATTTCAGAGAAAAGATGGTGAAAACACAACTGGTGCTATTTCTTAGAACTTGTATTTCTGAAAGCACTTTACAGCACATTTTTAAAGTGCTGGGATAACCTACAGCCATGTCCAGGACAAGAGTTTTACTTCTATGTTATTAAATAAAGAGGAGAGTATTTAAAGTACATAAAAATATTTTTTTGTGCTATATGCCTAGTTGGAATGCAAATGCATATATGAAGTGGACATGACAGCACTTATAAACTAATTCAAGTACAATGTAAAAGCCCATTTTACACAATGGCATGAAATAAGCAAAGTAAGTGAACCACTAAGCAAGAAACTATTCCACAATTCTGTGACAGATTTTATGAGGTGCTACCATACTGCCATCATGAGCTAATATTTCAACAACCAACACTGAGACTCTCAAAACTGCTGTACCTGACAATATCCAATTTGTGGATTCCTGTATGCATAAGCTGTAAGAACTCTCCTGAGTGCAGAAATTCCTGTGTCACTTTGAAAAGCAGGATGCTCAGGTAAGGAGCGACGTAAATCTCGTTCAATTTCATCAGTAGCCAAAGTGCATGTTCCTAAGGACTTTTCCACCAACTCAGCGTAATAACCAGGATTGGATGCCATATCATTTACAGCACCTGCCAATACATTGCATTGCACACTATTAGAGGACAACAGCACAGCAGTTATTTGATTGCTCGCAATTTGTATAAAAATTTTGGTGACTACTGAGGTACTTCATGAATCTCCAGATATTACTGAAGTAATGTGGCAGAGTAATTCTACTGAAATTAATGGAATCACTCTGCAATGAAAATTGCCAATGATGACTCCCAAAATAAATCAATTACACTTGTTATGCAATACCTGAGAAGAGTAGCCAAAGTTCTCCTCTTAATGCCTCTGGGATGCCTCTTACAACTAGGTCTCGAGTCTTCTTTGTTCGAAACATACTGACCCCATGGCCCCGTTCCGCAAACAGGATGTTCCACGACTGTTCCTTCATTTTTTCTTTCAGCTACAAAAGGCAGAAGATAACAAGCATTAAGTATACTGGTAGATTCTCCCCAGGTTTCAGAGAACAAAAGTAAATTTTTCTCCCTGTTATATTCATATAAATTGGAAACTGCAGCGTTGGCATCCGTATTGATGTGGGAAATGAATGCTGAAGCAAATCAGAGCAAAATCCAGCCTATGCAGGGCACAAATTTAGCATAAAATGCCATCTCATACATGACCTACTAGTCTTTAAAGTATGTTTATACCAGATGAGACAGAAGGTAGATCTAATCCAGTTCCCATCTGGCAGAAACCAACAAGTGCCACAGCACAGGAAGGTCAAACGGACATTTCTCTGAAGCAAAGCAATTGCTGATTGGGTGCCCCAGCTCATGTGAGGCTCCAGGGCTGAGACAAGGTAAATGTCACCACTACAGCTTCTGTGCATGCAGCACTAAGATTTAACGTTGTTAAAGCAATTAACGGTGCTGAAAGGAAAAGTAGATTTTGTCCACTTTTGTTCAACATACTATAAAAAGCAGGACTTAAAAATCTGGACCCCCTTTTGTCCTGCCCAAAGGATATTTATTTTCTGGTATTTCTAATATAAGAAATTTTGCTTCTTAATTTACCCAGTTCTGCTGAAAGACTTACTTTGAAATGAAACCTGTCTTCTTGCACATACTATGGAGAAGCAAAAATTGGATGTTCTGCTGCAAAAGCAACTACATTAATATTCTCCAAAGCATAACTTTGTTAGACAGTGGTGCAGAAGAATGAAACAAGGAAGAAGTTAAGTCAATTTCTTATAACATTTTCCTTGCTCCCAAAGAGTTTGTAGTGACTTTGTATCTTGAAAACTCAGATAGACATGCAACATGTTCACTATCATAAAACAAGCAGCCAACTCTTCCCTGAGGGGTGGAAGAGCAGGAGAAATTAACTCCATGAAGATAAGGCATATCATTATTAAACAAGACGAGCAGAAAATTGAATGGAGCCATGAAGAAGCACCCTGTGGACTCCAAATACAGAAAATGCAGATGAAAGAAGGCTGGCAAAGACCCAGAGGAAATCAGCAGCCTGGCTGGAATTCATTTTGATTCTGTCCTTTCCAATTCAATTCCAATGACTATTGGCCATTTTATCCCTTACCATTTTAGAGTCAAGGTTCTCAGCATCCTGAGGATGGTAGACAGTCATTAGTGCTTCTGTACTGACAGTTTTGCTGTTATCTCTCTGGCCCATCTTTGACTGTCCTGCACCAAAATCCTTTGGACTGTCAGTGGCAGAACCAGCTGCAACCTTGAAAAAAATGTAACAGTGGTATTCATAAATAACAAATAATCCTCCAAGAAGTAGCATTGATACCAGACCATCATTGTTTACTATACTAAGTTACAGGTACCAAATACAGGCTTCTAAAATAAATGAAAAACAGCAATCCCTGCTCTGCACAGCTGGGCTTTCAGGAGGCCTCACTTGGGGGAAAAAAAAAGCCATCTCTTGAGCAAAAAAACAAAATTATGAAAGGACAAATATTTGTAATGAAAACTGAGAATATGAGGATAGGGAGGCTTTGTTACAGCGGGGATTACTGCAACAAGCATATATCAAACCAGGAGTCCCGTAGAAATGAAGTATATATGGACAGATTCGTGGTAGATGTTTCAGAGATCTTTATTTCTCCAGCCGCATGGCCGGGGCTCAGCTCAGGAACTCCGCAGTCACGGGACCCAAGGGTCCTTGGCCACACCGGGGAACCCAAACCAACCAATGGGAAATGAGACTGACCAGGGGCAGGGAGACCCCGTGCCTCCCCCCCAGGGCCCCTCTCCCAGGGCTACATGGCAGGGGGGAGACCCCAACAAGGCTTGACCATCCATCACCACCAAAAAAACCCCATGCATACAATGAACTATACGGAAAACCTGAGAGCACTTGAAAGCCAGCATTAGAGCTGGAGTTGTTTTTCAAAACCTGAAGAAAAGCAAGGTAAAAGAACCCAAACCGTAATGCATTCACAGGAGTACCATTGTTTAACCCATTTTGTTTCACATGAGTACAGTCATTTATCTTTCCAAACCTTAAAACCAGAGGTACATGACTTATTCCTATGAACAAATTCTAAGAAGTTAGAATAGCCAGAGCAGTTACCTCAGTACTTATGATGTGTTGTGGACTTGCAGTTGCATTGCATTTCATTCTGAGCTTTGTCACAAGCAGTTCAAAATCTCTCACCTCCGTGAAACGAAAAGCTGTTTTCCCTTTGGTACTAATGCTGACTCCTCTGTTGGCTGGATCTGCCTTATCCACCCCTGTGACCTATGGAAACAAGGACACATAAATTAAGCAAGAAATTTTACCTGCTTACTTATAAAAGAGAAAACCTGTTAAGAATACATGTGTAAGTGAAACAGGCAGACTTGGTAACACAAGTATAAGTTGAAAGCTCAATTGCCTTTAGCTATTTTAGCAAAAGGCCCTAAGTATTATGCAATAGATTTTTGACAGAGTACCAGAAATCTTCGAAAAGGTTTTCCCAGCTGTGAGTACTCAGCTTATTTGAAAACCTTGTCTCCTTCTACCCACTGAAGCTGTTGCTTTTTTTTTCTTACCATCCAAAAGCAGAGAAAACATGACTTCTGTAAGTAATCAAATGAAACAAGTTTTACAAGACTGAATTTCCACTGAGAATGCCCTGTCAAAACAGCTGTCATAACACATGACAGCTGGAGCTGACTTTAATTGCCATGATGGAACAGTTACAGATTAGAGCAGTTAAAACACTTTAATCATGCAAGTACAAGCGTGACAATCATGAGGGTCTAGACTGGCATTGCTGATGCATTCACATGGTTAAAGGTAAAGAATGGAAAACCTCTGAGGACATTGTTACAGGTAAAGAAGGAAACACCACTGAAATGAGGTAACTGCAGTACTGTAGAACAAATAGTGAGGGCCCGACAGTCCATAAGAATAAATTTAGAGCCAGCTCCTTTAACACAGCCTCTTACGTTATGGAAGTCTCCAGTGGTTGCAGCACTACTTATAGATAATCAAATAAATTGTTTTATGTAGGTGGAGAACACCAAGTGTATTGCTGAAATTAGTACAGCTCACCCCCTATGCCAGGTGTTAGGCAGTGAATACACAGAGCATGTAAAGCAATTACAGAGCAAGGTTTATTTGTGGGCTATTGTAAAATGTGTCTGGTGTTGAGGAAAAGCTTTTAACACTGGAAGACTGAAATGTGGCAATGTCCCAGATCACATGAAGTCAAGACAGGAATGGAGAGGCTTGGCTGTTTTTTCCCAGAAGTTATTCTGCAGTCTACTATAGTACTCTATAGAAATTCCAATGCTGTGTCCTTTGCTATATGGTCCTTACTCTGTCCTTATAGTCTGTTGAGATTATCAGCTGTAATGGCATTGCTAGTTGCTCACTTGCCAACAGGATTTTGCTACACTTTTGAACAGACAGCACTGCTCAACTGCTGCAAAAAAAATGCACTACTGAGCTAAGAAACATGGCAGTGATTACTAATCTTCAAAATCCTTTACGTGCTACAATCCTTTAATTCTTATCTTGAGAATGTCTCATTAACTCACCTTCAAGGACTAAGCAAAAGCTTTTTAATTAAAAAAAAAAAAAATTAAAACATTTGGATTCTGTACCAAGCTACAGAAATTAAGAGTATATAGAAAAGGGAAAGAAGGTAGAGAAACAAATCTGACACATGAAAGCAGTTCTGAAAACCTACAAACAGAATTCCTACATGCAGTATCCAGGGTAGGGGGAAATACATGACATCACAAAGTAAAGAGGTCCTAATGAAAATCTGCTAAACTGACATAAAACCACACAAGTGCAAAACTGCTGGTATAACTGACTCTGGTAGTTTGCATTACCTCTCTCAATGGAATGATTACACTGCACAGGCTGCCATCCTGGCTAGCAAAGCAGATGTAGTTTTCTGAAATGCACATTTTTCCATGGGTGTTGTAATGACTGAAAGGAACCCATAAGAAACACTCATGAACTTCCTTCAAGGACTCTTCTTTAGGTAGCCTGAAGAATGCACTAAACTGCTCACTGTGGGCACGGCTCTCCAGGCCTCTGGATTAAAAATAAAACAAATAGGAAGGAAAGACAAAAGAAAAATTAAGTAAGTTTTAAATGTCTTTACAAAAACGAAAGTCAAAAATATCTTTGGAAGACCGTAAATCATCATGCTCTCCTCTCCCATAATCTATGGGGTCAGTCCGGAGGGTTCAATGTTTTTCTTGAAGAGGCAACAAACGGCAGGACCACACCTACCTGTACATGCACTTAACAAAATATTTGAGTACGTCACTAAACAAGACCAGATTCAGTAATGTTCTTACACAGCTGAGCACTACAGGGCCTACAGGTAGTGCACAAATATACTAATAGTATAATGTGCTCTGTTTCCCCATACATCAGAATAATCCATTTAAAAATAAAACAGGTTTTGGCTTGACAGAGGATTAATTAGCTAGAAATGTAGCACATGTTGTAAACATCTGCCATGGGCTAATTTTTCCCAGATAACTGCAGCCAGAAACAATGTTTTGGTTGTAGACCAGTATCCCTCTCCAGCATTGCTACCAAACTGAGGGATCAAAGGAAAAGGAAGGATCTTAATCATTAAGATACTGATATTCATGTCTTTCCCACCACCCAAAATAATATTTTACTTCAGGAAAGCCATGCACCCACCTGCAACTCATTGGTTTTGTCACTCACCTCCAGGGACTTTCAGAAATGCCATGCAGTTATCATTTACACATGTTTATTAGATGATTTCTTCCCCACCTTATCCTTCTTCATCAGGTATCTCTGGAGACACTGTAGCTCTAATCTGAATTTTCTAATCCTAAATGCTGCTAGAACACCTTTTCAAAATTCAAACTAACACAAACCCTTTAGTTAGAAGACCAGCTCTGAAGATTTGATTACCTCCTGCCTTCATACAGACTTTGGATCCTGCCCAGTAACAACAAATTACAATGCCTCGCATGGCTTTGGTCCAACACTTTAATGAGACCCTTGGTTAAGACAACACAGCTTTGCTGATATTTACTATCTCTTTGAGACAAGGATTCTCTTTCTCTTTGCCTAAACAAATACTGGGTGCACAACAGATAAACTATAAGTAATACATTACCTCTTGGTGATCTGCAGGGGGTCATGAAGGACTGGATCATTCTCAAATGTCTCCTTGTCAAAAAGTCTTCTAACTGCATAGTTTGCCAGCTGCTCCATGAGAAGGAATGTTTCACTAATATGCAAAAACATGGAAAAATAATGATCTTCCCCATGGGAGCACACATGAATGCTCTCTGTCAGAATCACATTGGAAGTTTTCTCAAGTTTTGATATTTCATCCCAGGAGATAATAAGTTTTACTGAAAATAAAAATATAAGGACATGTGAGTCACTTCTCAGTATCTGCTTGTATTAAAGAAAGAAATGCAGTGGTAGCAGCACTAATAAAATATAATTAAGCAACACAGTCAAATGATAACACACTTGAAAAGGATTACAAACTAATAAGCACAAAACGCATTCTCTTCACATTTCCTAAAAAATAGTTCCATTTGAAAGAATTTTATCGAAAAACATTAAAAGACACACCATGTATGACAACACAAGTCTACATCATCTTTTTCTTGCTCTTATGTGAAACTGCAAACAGCAAACAAACACCATCATACAAGCCAACCCCCTTCAACAGCTCACCAATAGGGCTTCTTAAATTAAATCCATCATGTATTGGCATGTAGAGGAACTGTGCCCTTTAGCCATGGCATTTCTCAACCCAGATCAAAGTAAGCTTTGAAAGGATCCTACTTTCTATATGTTTTCCATTTTTCACATAAGTACAGTTATAATACACATTATTAGAGGCATTTGTTTGGGCATTTCAAACTAATGTTACACAGGGAAAAAAAAAGTCATGTGCAATTATCACCAGTGTGTAGTGCACCCATGTGAAATATTAAGCCTGTGTGTGAAGAAATAACTGTAATCTTCACAAAGTTAATAATGCAGCATGAACTAAAGATGGACAATTTTTAGCTACAATCAACTTCTGGAAGTCTGCCTTCTCTCTGAAGCTTGAATGAAGGAAGCATAATAATGGATATTGTGTAGTATGTTACACAAATGTATGCATTTCCATAAATCATGTTGGCAGTTTTAGCTCATCTCTGTTGACATCTGCCCACATGACAAAATAGCTCCTTTAACACATAGGAAGAATTCCTCCTAATCTGAAAGATAAGCAGTGAAGCATGAAGAGACTCATCTTAGCATCAAGGTTTACTTACTTTCTGCTCCAAGCAAAAATGAGTAGAAGCTAAGGAAGTTGGTACTAAGATAGAGCCATCCTTGACAGGGCACTCTGCCCTTCCAGTAACTGCACGAGTAGTAGGTAATCAACTTCTCCTGCTCCGGTAATCCAAAACACTTTTCAAACTTCATAAGACCTTCACGAAACTTCTCAGGATCATCTTCTTTTACAAAAGAACCTTTTCCCTCTTCAGCAATCAAACCCTACAGCAAAAAATCACATTACTTTATGTATGTGTCCATGTGGGTGGGTGTCATATATTCACCTGCATGCACACAGTACAGCATTCTCCCAACAGGAGAGTAAGTTTTAGAAGGGGAAGAATAGTCTGAGGATCAAATCACAAATCACAAGTAAAATGTGCTATTTCAGACTCATCCACCAAGTCTCCCACACAGCTTAGGCAAGACACACATTCCTGTGTCTCCTCTTCTGAAACAGACATATTTTCCTCACTTAATCCCAGGAGTTCCTAGGCTAAATATTTAGCACATATAGAGTGAACAAAAATAGACCATATGCTTCCCAGGCACTGTTAAAATTATTGTGAAATAATTTATCAACAGTTTTAGACCACTGTCTAAAGGCATTTGATGTAGCATTTACCAAGCGGAGTTTATGTCAAACAACCTTACTTAGTTGTGGGGCAGAGAAACAGACACAATGGCCCATGTTAAAGTTAACAGTCACATACTACACAATCAGAACAGGCAGCACTAGCATGCTGTCCTTGGATATTCTACAGAGCATGTATTACTCATGTACAGTTAGAGGAAAAAAAGTACTTAGCCTTTCCCAATTATGCCTGTTACTTACTCTTATCTTTCCCTGGACAAAGCTCGTAATGTCTTCATTTGAATCAAATACAGATAAAGTCTTCATAACATTGTGTTCTAACCACTCCCAGTGTTCTGTTATTTCTTCTCTGCTGGATCCTGATTGAAAAAGAAAGTATTACTTTAAATTAGGACAGACTTTAATCATTTCATCAAAACTATTAATCAAGAGAAGACTTAGCAAATTCCCGAGTTGCACAGTAACTTAGATACACAAGTCAAAACCACAAGTCTCGAATTTGTTACCTTTGTGAACACTGAAAACGTATTTAGTGTACATGAAATGTGCACTGCTATGTTTTTATCTTTCAAGCCCTTTATGCAGCCCTATTTCTGGCCTTCAAATCCAAAAGCATCTCAGCTTTGTTAACATTATGTGGCTCAGTGGTGAAGCCTGAGTTAGACTGACAGTTCCTTCCTCTCAGCAGTACCTCCCCAACACGGACAGCACAGCCCCACTGCAACACTCCCAGTCTAATAGTCCAGAACGTGGGAAATGTGAGACCAAACCAATGAGGCTCAGCAGGAAATTAAATCTGTGCCTTTGATATCCTCAGCTTTGATCACTGGCCCATAACAGTTTCCAGAGCAGAATTTCAAGACTAGGACTTGCTGTGCAAAACCCCTCCTAACACGTGTGAGGATGTAAAGCAAACATCACCGTAAACAGGGAAGCAGCAAGGATTGAGATGCCACGAGGGAAACCGCAGGGTTTCAGCAAATTCAATACAGAGTCAGTGCTTTACAGACAGGTGATTCCCTGTCAGATGCTGGTGCACAGGGAGAGTGAAAGAACTTACACAGGTTTGAATAAAGGCATTCTAGAATATAAATTAATTGGCAGCTTCATCCTCCACAAGAATGCTCACCAATCGAAGCAGGCAGTGTGATCACATATTATTGATACCCTCAAGCAAGAACACACCTTGAACAATTGCTTTTTTCTCCGCTTACTTTATAAAAGGTAATTAACCAACTTTCAACAGGCTCCACAGGATTAAAGTGGCCCTGTGAATGAATAGAAATTGCTCTAAACACAGTTAAATAGTCAGACTGCATTACACCGGGTAGACTTGCAACAACACTTAAGAAATTATATGAAGAGTAATTAACATAGCAATTACATCACAAAAGTAATTCTTTTTCTCAGACTATACATGTAGACCAATTATTTGAGTTACAGTGTGAATCAGAGGCACAGAGGTGACCCAGGAATGATTAAACATTTTATTAATTGTTTAAATAGTTTAGGAGCACTGTTTCAGACTCTTAATACGTAACAGCAGGAACAAAGTGTCATCCCTTCAATTTCTTCACAGAAGAAACAATCTAACACAATTAGGACAATTATATTATATAGCTTTCTGTTCTAAAGCATATCTATGCAGCACAAAATCTATATATATTCAGTCCTAAAATGCAGATTACCCTTTGTATTTTCCAAAGGGCTGACCTGATGGCAGTTGAATTCCCCAGAGTGTACTTCCAACATACATATTAAAGTACTTTTTTGATAGCCTGTCACCAGGTCTGACTTCTTCAGAAGTGACCCTGAAATCTAATATATTGTCAATTCACAAACTGTTCAAATTCTATAAGGCTGCCCTTTTAAAGTGACATGCAATTACATTAAATTAAAGCTACAAGAACAAATCTGTATTTACTTTTCCATTCCCTATTGATTAATAACACAACATGAGAAAGAGAGAGAACTTATACCGCAAGAGCAACAGATATGAGGAAGAATTCAGCTCTGGCCATGACTGGGAACCTTCATGTTTTAACATGCAAAGACAAAGTAAACAAAAGTATTAGGATAAGCATCTACTGTTATTCCTACCTACAGCACACTTTGGGATAAGCTGACCCTGAGGAGTCCATCCTGAACTGTGTCAAGTTATTCTTGCACCTTACAGAAGAAAGGATTGTGCCTCTGTCACTGTAACAGTGCCCAAAGGCTTCGGTACCTGATGGACTCCTGCAAAAAGCAGGCAATCAGAAGGTGTAATACGAAGAGTCCAGAGATCTGTTCTGAAAAACTGGAACCACACGCTGCTGTCGAGCTCAGGCTTGCAAATGTTTTTAAATCATTTAGAGGTCAGGAGAATGAATAATGATGTGAGAGGATTAAGCCAAAAATGGATCCCATACTTTTCACCCTCCTTTTCCACTTTCTGGACTCAGTCGGCTCCCAGAGCACGGTACGTACCGCACGCGATGGACCAGTAGACCTGGGAGTCTGGAGTCTGATGCAGGATGCGAAATGGGGCGACTTTCGACGTCGAGTCCAACACTGCATCTAATGTTCCCACAAGGAGACCTGTTGTGTCCAAGAAAATGTACACAGCACAGTGAAACTCAAGTTTTGAAACGTACACTCCCCTCTCCTTCGTTTCTAGGGGAACAGGAATGCTGCCCAAGTAAGGACTAATGAACTCTGAGAAAATAAGAAGCACAATTGAGTAGAGCATGAAGTATTCCCAGAAGAACTTCTTTGGGAGGCGATATTTTGATCCAGTAAAAGCCATGAGGCACAAATGAGGGTGAAGAAGTTTTTTGAGATGACCCCCATGGAAGTGACAGCTATGCAGTATGTGAAACCAGAGCACAACCAGAAATGTAACAGGGCAGTTACTTCTGCCTTCAATAAGCACAAGCAGCAATTGAACTACCTCTTAATTAGTAATTTACTGTTGTTCTGTTTTCCAGTCACAGGAAAGAGCCCTTGAAGACCATAATTGGATATGTCACCTCTCTGCCAATTAACTTCCATTAAATAGAGTTCATATGAAAATATACTAATTTCACTAAAGAGCCAATCTTCATCTCTCCAGAACCAGGACAAAAACATTTTCTGGGAAAATGAGGATGCACTTTATAATGACTCAAAATCATTCTCTCTCACTGTGCAGTAATAAAGATATTAGCCCAGATATCTTAACTGATCCTTTAAAATCTAAAAATCAGGAAATTCTAAAAGAAGAAAAATCAATACTGAAGAAACAATACAAACTTTTGGTTCCTAATGCACCGTAAGACCTTTTCTCGTTACAACAGAAACAAAAATACAATCAACAGGACCTTATGCTTCTTCCTGTATTTTCTATGTTTGCACCCTTCCATCACGGCCATAGAAACAGAAAATTCAATTGAAGCAAAGTTACCAAAGCAGTCACACTGGGCTCTTATTCTCCTACAGAAGAACAGCAAAAGAAGAGACGAGATTACCCAAAAAACCATTACACAATTACCCCAAGACCAGCTGTAAAGTCTGTTCCACAAATCTGTTGAGATCATAGATGCAAAGCATTCCCAAAAAATGCTATTAGAGCACAGAGCTGGAATGCAAAACTAATATGAACCGTTGTAGCACCTTTATATCTTTGAATACCCTTCCCTGTTTAATGGAAAATGATCTTTTGATTTTGGTTTTTAATATTCTATAGAAGCACTAGATTTAGATGACTTCAAATACATCACTCAAAAGTTATTTCAGAATTTTTAGGTTGGCTTCTTTGGTACTTTGGGTTTCACTTTCTTTCTATTAACTCCCTCTCAAATTCTGAAAAAAAGAAATTGTGAAAGAATACAAGAAAGCAAAATAAGGCAAAATTAAGAAGTCTAGATACTCATCCACAAAGCATGGTTTTCCTGAGGATACACTTTCAGCATAGAGCCTGTGAGACTACCTCACTGTGGCTATTCAAGTTTCAAATGTTTTTGCTTCTTCTCAAAAACATGGAAGTAAGTAATTATGAAAAACCACAAAAAAACCCCAAACCAACAACCAGGGGAAAAAAAATCAAAACCAACAAAAAACCAAAAACAGACCAGTACATTACATCTCTGGTCTTGTCTGCAATTAACAGATTGTAAGTTGCTGTTGGAAAGTAGAATTATTTTTTAGTTCCTGACTGAAGACAGACATTGAATAAGTAATAACATTGATGTCTGTTTAAGCAGCTTCTGCTTACTGAATGAGTCACGACACTGAGCTGATCTCAAAGTTGGCTTTGCTTCGGCAAATGTTGCATTAATTCATTCACAATTCTCCTAGTAAAATTTTCTGTTATACTATACACTACAAGGATATTATTCACCATTTATAAGGCTAATGCAACTCAACTTGAGCCAATGGTGACCACAGTGCACTAGAAAGCAGCACTCCTCAAAATGCCATCACAGCTCCTGTCTCCTTGGAAGGTCATCAGATTTTAGACACAATGAACTGTACCAGGTGAGTATCCATCACCTCAGCATTCCCACAAGTCATGAATGGGATCTAGACTACAGGTTTGAGCCTAGGACAATAAATACTCCCTCATTACAGCACAAACGAATTCCATGGCTATGGACACTGGCATAACTGTGAGGAACAAGCACAGGCTCACTCATCTTCTCATCCTAGTTCTGAAAGTGCTCCACAAGCTGCCAATGTTTGGAATACTGCATTATCAGTCACGGTTGCCATACCCTCACGTTCTTGTGTGTTTCTCAGCAAGCACTCCCTTGGATTGCTGTTTCCCAATGGGAACCAAGGGACAACTTACAGAGGGTCCTCTACTTTCATCTCTGCTTAAAGCTAGAGTTTCTCCCAGGTATTCCACCTTAATCATCCTCCTGCTTTCCTCAGGGAATGACTGCAGTACCTATGGATAGTGATGCACATTTATATGGAGAAAGGGCTCTGCTTTCAGAAAACATTTTCAGTTTCATAGCTGCCTGAGTAAAACTACTGGGAAATACCCTAGATGCTTCAGTAAACAGGATAAAATACCCTAGAAACCAAAATACACGGCAAGGATCCAGAATAGTTTTGAAATACACATGTGTTAATCCCAAGATGTCTCTAAAAGACTTGGTTAGAAAAATATCAACATAAGCTCAGAGATGTGTCACAAAACATCAGCATTGAATTTTGCCCTCAGTTGTACCAATTTAGGGCACATACCAATTGACATTACTTGTTAGTAACTGCCCAGCATTGTGCCATTTGGGGTCAGCACCACTTTGTCCTTCTATATTTATTTCACCAAGTACACCAAAAGAATACTAATATTGGTGCTTTTTTTTGGTCCTTTTAAAACCACAGTCTCAAATATTTTTATTTTCTTCTCCTGAAATAGCACCAGTTACAGCTTTTTTATTTCTAAGGATCTACTTTATTTATAGCAATTTGACTCCTTCCTATCCTTTGTGGGACTAGTGTAATGCAAATAATAATATCAGTTTTCTCTTACTAATGAAGAATCAGAAGCAAAGAAAACATGAGGCTGTCTTTTTTTTTAAAAAGCACTATTCTTCTGAAGCAAAGTTAGCACAGGCCTGGTCTCCCCTCTAATGCATAACAGTGCCTTTGAGGTCAATAGTTAATTATATTAAAACTGGATCAGACAGCCTCCTGATTTGCTACATTAGAAGTGTTAAGGAATAGAAAATATTTATAAGAATGCAAGGGTTCCTTACAAACAGAAATGTTCTGTTAGCACCACACAGGGCAGCCCCATTGCAGCAAGGATTTTGAACAGCAGATATGTTGGTGTACAACGGCGTTCTCGCTTTTAGTTTATTTACATCATGATAAAAAAAGAGTTGTTGGAAAACACTGTAAAAGCTCTGCAGACATTCTACAGACATACTGCAGACATTCTGCAGCTATACCCAGTTTCATTCCAGCAAAAACTGCTCCCTTCTGCAATCTGAAGAATTCACAGCCTAATCAGAGCAGAACCAAAGAAGGAAAAACACTGTAAAACAATTAAGTTTGTGATAGAGAGCTGTTGTGGGTTGGCCCTGGCTGGATGTGCCCACCAAGATGGTCTATCAACCCCCTCCCCAGTGGGAGAAAAAAATACACCAAAAGCCCACAAATGCAGGTCCATTGGAACCAAAACTACCAGCCTAACATAGCACATGCTCAGTAACTTCCTCTAAGGCTTCTCTGGTATAGGATGCAGTAACAGGGGAGAAACATAACAGCAAATATTTCTTTACAGTGACAGAATAAAACTTCATTCTATAACAGCAACTATTTTTATAGAGCATTTTGGTTTTGTTTAAAAAAATGGACTGAAGTTTCAGATTTCAATAATATAACCCATGAAAAGACATCATCTGTGTGTATTTGATTTAAATTAAGGAATGCCAACTTGTGAATCATACTCCTTTTCCAACAGCCTCAAATTAAGCACAGAAAGATGTTTGGCTTCATTTTCTTTCATAAGTGAACTTGATTTCATGACTAAGAAATTCCAGCTTAAGGAAATACTGAGCATGGGCTGAGATAGGAATGTTCTAAGACAATTCAGACATCAAACACATCAGTTTAAGCCTTTAGAGCCAAAAGATTTCAACTCCATTTACAATAACTCAAGTGCGTTATGGTCAGTGGTTGTGACTCAGTAAGACAACAGTAACCAATTAAACTAAGGTGTGTGTCCAACCTTGCCTCTATGCAGCAAGAAAGATATCCTTAGAAATAGGGAAAATTACAAGTGCAACTCTGAAAAAATAGTAAGTTTTGGTCTGCTTGGTAAGAACAGAAAAAAGTATTGCAGATATCACAGCTCCTCTTTGGTTTTGTTTCTAAAAAGCTGTCTGACAGGAACTGGGAAGTACATGTTGGTCATTTTTTCTACCTGTCATCCCCAAATGTAAACACACATCTTAACAGAAGGGTGTTATTTGTCTCACCAGTATAGGCACTTGCAAAATAATCTTTGCTACAGCTGCTGAAAAAAAACCCACATAGCTGACATAATTGCAGATTCATTAACCAGCAAGTTTCCCATTTGATTCCTATCCAGGTTGAGGACCCACAGTAAGAAAGCCACACCAAAAGTTCTGTGTGCTGAAACACCAGCAGGGATAAATGATTCCTGCCCAGACCAGGAAGTCTGGAAAACCAAGCACCTTTGTGCTGCAGACTGGGTCAAGCTAGATCACAAGGTTCCTCTCCCATTCTGAAGTTCCTACCAAAGTAAGTATCTCTGAGTTTGTACAGAGATCACCAAGTACTTTTTAAACTGGTCCACCAGGAAATTTTGTTAGAGACAAAGTCCTTGCCACTGACATCCACAACTAATACTTGAACACTGCTCCTTCTGTCAGATGTCAGAGAAGGAAAATTTCCCCAGCTCTGTCTCCCTTTCTCCCAACTCCCTGTGCATGCAAGCCAGCCAGCAATGTCCCAGCCAACAAGCCACGGCTTTTAAACAGTGGGGATACCAGCAGGGGCCTTTGACAGATTTGGGATGGCAACAACTGCCACAGGAGATCCAGGACGTGGGAGAGTCACAGGTTTTCCCTACCTTTCCAAGCACAGCACAGGAAAGACTAGTTCCAACCATATATTTATTTCACTGGTAAGTTTTTGTCCTCTCACAGTTGCATTTTACTTATCTTTGTCAAGCAGAATGAGGCAAATTGAAACAGTAGAAACAGAAAGTAAACAATTGGTTTGTTCAAATTTCAGTGAAAGATTGGAATTTTATGACACCAAATACTCACTTGCATCACTGCTCCCAGCATACCTATCTCTTAACCAAAGTCCTGCCTAAACTAGAACCAAAGCTAGAGCTCTGTAACCAACATGCTTAATCTCACTAGAGCTTGGTTACAGCACATGCATTCACAAATGTATTCCTATCCATCCATTCTGAAAAACCTGAGCAGCTCTCCCAGAGTGGCTCTACAGAAGACAGAACCAGAGGCCATGGCTACATGGTTGCCCTAACAGACACACTTTGGGACAGCCCACTACTGCATGATGAATTTTCCAATGGAGCACCACTCAGACAGGTTACAGCATAGATTTCCTTAGGGGAGCTCTTAAACAAAGAGAATGAAGTGTAAAGCTGAGCAAGTACATATCTGCAAGGAGAGAGCCAAGGCTGAGCACAACCAGCACAGGGTGTTTCTGTGCCTGTTTACAAGTTATCCACATGAGCAAACTCAGAACTGTGGTGTGTGTGCACACAAGCCGTAACAGCTCCCTGTGTCATCTACAGATTACAAACTGGTCCTGCCCCTGTCACTCCAGAAGGGTCATACAAACAATCCAACTGCAGACTTCATTCTTTTCCTAGGACAGCACCAGAATTCCCAGCCTTCCTTCAGGTAAGTACCTCTGTTGTAATCTATCTTTTCCTCCTTTGTCTGTACCTTTCTCCAGGTACTGGCTGCTTCCTCAAAACTCCCCTCCTTAAAGCCTGTCTTACCAAGTGTACTCCTGTATTTTTGGGAATCCTTTGCCAGGTCCCCATTACTGCTATTCAAACCCTGCAGCACTGCCCATCTTTCTTTCCATTCCTGTCTCGAGGCATTGTCCCCCTCTTCCCTCATGACTCGGTCTTGCACTGCTGCCTCCCTCTTTCACTCCTAACTCCCCAGTCCCTCTGTGCTGTTAGTCACCTCCAGCCTTGTCTCACCAGCTGTAAAATGCTCTTCAGGAGAACAGGATTGTACTGGGACATTTGAGATGATTTCATACACAACAGCTGTGCTTTGCTTTTTCCTAAAGGAAGTGCTAATTTTCTCGAGTGACACACAGCAGTATCAAATTAAACCCAGGCACAGCAAATCATGCTGGCTCATACCTAGGAGGTTTGAATATTTTCAAACCTGCAAACACAAATATAATTGCATTTTTATGCAACTGTCTCGTTAATCTTTCTTAATCACGATTTTAATTCAGTAACATCTCGCTCCTTTTGTTTGTGTCTAGTGACAAACGTAACTTGCACAGAAGAATCTGTAAGAACTTATAAGAAGTTACAAAAATAAAATGTGCAATGCCACGTCAAAAAAAAGCATAGTACAGCAACTATCTCATCCAAGTGTTTTTCCCACACTGTCAACAGCCACCCACGACAAGAGAGGAGCAATAGAAGCCTCACCTTCACCAAAACCCAAAGGGCAATTGGAGGGCCCAGCTGTAAGCCTATAAGGAGGTTTTCAGAACAACAACTTATTCCAGTTCTCATTGTTCCACATTCATTGTAGTCCTTAAATGAATTTTATCATGTAGAAAATCAACCTTCATACCGACTCGGTTTCCTTGGCTTCCAAATATATCAAGGCAGAAAACAGGCCATCAAGCCTGATCCCAACACTTCGAAGCTTGCAGTGTATCACCCTTGGTTCTAAGCCAAAGCCTGACATTATCTATCTGCTTATAAGACTATGATATGCATAGGAACCTGGGATTTGGGGATGCTTTCTTTTACACTTTCCATGTGCCCTGCCAGTGGTTCATTCAGATGCCAATGAAGAATGCACCACCTCCTGCTGCAAGGGCCACTTCTACATCTGAAATTCACCAGCCAGGAGTTTGAACCTTGTGGTTTTGTTCAGTAAAATTAATAAATGTTTCCACAAGACAATTATGCCTCATGTTTAACATAACTTGCTTTAGGATGACACAAATTAGATAGAGCCTAGAAAACCTACAGAGATGCAAAACACTCGAGAACCACATCCCACGGAGGAATGACTTTGTGCTGATTCCCTGTAGCATTTCTCCTTGACAGGGTCAATGACAGACACCACCAGCCTATAAAGGAGTCAGTTCTAGTCAGAATAGCTGCCACCATCACATAGGTCTCAGCAGTAGCTGGGGCTCCTACAGTGCCTGATGATACAAACAGGCGAGAATTAAAAATAGAAATTCAGCTCCATACCTTGAAGTTCTCATGGAATAAAGTTTATTATACGATGGTCATTGTCCTGACCCCTCTGTCACTTTCCTGACCCACCACTGCTGACAAGCTCCATCAAACTATATGCTTGTTTTTAAAATAAGCGATCAGAAATGCCTGAGCAGGAGTTCATCTCAAGCAGCCTCAGATGCACGCAGGAAAAGGGATTTGGAAATGAGCATCTTGCCAAAGCAAGACAGATCAGTCCTTCTTCAGACGTGTCCACTTCCACCAAGCTGCCCATGGCGGTGTGCCGGACTCCACCGGAGCAGAGGCTGTTCAGCCCGTGCCGAGGCTGGGCTGTGCTGCCCTCAGCTCCCCGGTGACTCGGGGGCCCAGGGCACCAGCCGCTCCCAGCCCCGCCGGGTGCCCGTCCCCGCCGGGCTCTGCTGCCCCTGGGGCCGCGCTACGCGGGGAAAGGAAGGAGAGAAGAGCCCCACGAGAAACCCAGGAAGGTCCGGGGCTCCAGAACTCCAGCAGGCCGCCTTCCTGCCCCTCTGGCCGGGGGTCCCGGGGCCGACAGACCCCCGTCCTCCCGCTCCAGCCCTGCCCCGGCCCCACGGGGGCAGTACCTGCCAGCCCGCCTCCGCCCTCCTCGCCATAGCCCCGCCGCCTCTGCAGCACGAAGTACTGGTTGGAGCGCTCCTGCACCCACAGCTTGAGGGCATTTTTCAGCAGCACCTCCTCGGGCTTCAGCCACATCGCGCGGCCCCTCACGGCACTGCGCTCCCGCCGCCGTGCCCGCTCCGCGCTCGCAGCTGCTGTGCCAGGCAGGGGAGGGCGGGGGAGGGGGGGGCTTCCCAGGGCATGCTGGGAGCTGTAGTCCTTGCCGCCGAGGGGCCGCGCTGCGCTGCGGCCATAGGACTGCAACTCCCGTCGGGCTGTGCGTTCCCCTGCCTCGGGACTACAGCTCCCGTCGGGCCCTGCGCGCCCCGGGCCGCGTGGCGGTGCTGCCGCTCGGAGTCCCGGGGCCTGTCCCGGAGCGGGGTCGCGGATTGCGGCTTTGTGTGCCCCGGAGCGGGGATCGGGGGCTCCGAGTCCCGGCTTTGCTGTGCCCCGGGGAGCGGCTCTTCTGCCGCTCCCGCACACTGCACCTCCCCCGCCGCAGGCGGGGCAGAGGCTGCTGCGGCCGCTCTGCCCATGGCACAAGTCCCGTTTTCAGTTCTGGCCAAACCTGACTCCATTTTCAGCCCAGAGGACAGACGATCCTCACCAGAGACGGTGTGTGGCGCCCAGGTGTGTTCCAGTCAGCACTGGGCCTGGCACTGCAGGCGAGGGTTGGGGCGCAGAGAGAAAGAAGCTGATAAAAAAAACAAACGAGCTTCAGAGGGCTGGAGGCCCTACTGCCTACTCTGCTCCAGTCTCTGGTGCCGAGGAGTTCCCAGAGTTACCGTCTCTTCCCACCTCCATGCAAGATTCACTCCTGTTATAACACCATCTGTCATTCAGTACTGAGTAGACCTTCCTGTTTCCCAGGAACTTCTGTGCACTTCCCTTAGCACTCTATTTCCAGCATAATTGACCTTCCTGAGATTTTTCAAGGATAATGCTTTATTGATTGTGTGTCATACAAAAAATGCAGCAGACAGTTGTTTAAAGTCAGCCTCTACTCTGAGCTCTTTCTAAAAAAAATTACGCACATTGTGCACTAACTATACATTGCAACCTTGGCACTTTTGCTTCATCCTGCCTTCCTTCATGGTTTTCAATAGTACTTCACCAAAAATGCTGCTGCCAGCACTGGTCTATTTGTGAGCACAGGCACAGCGAGGTTTTGCCAAGCAGTCTCAGAAATTATTTAGCAATGCTCATCCACTTCCAGCTGCATAAGCGACCACCTACCCAAAGGGCCAGTGTGAAAGCAGACCCAAGTGTGCAATCACATTTAACTCACAGGAAGCTTCAAAACTGGGTGAATTACACAGGTATAAGACTTTTTTTTTTCCTTTTCTTTCAATCACTCATTGCACAACAGCAAGAGGAGCTGTAGTATTGAAGAGTTCTACTTTGGGGACCAGATATAGATTTAACTAATACCATTTTTTTACTTGTTTTTATAACAGAAGAGGAAGCAACAAATTACTGGTGGTCTACCTTTACTAGAAAGGAAAAATAAAATAAAAGTCATTAGCCAGTACGTGGTAACTGACACAGATCAAACATTAATGAGAGTCCCAGATACCCTGGCACACAGCTCTTCATGAGGCAGCGTCTTCAATCCCCCACCTGAAGCCACAAGTTAACAGACATTGCTGGGGATTTACCAGCTGAACTGATTGAGTGGTTCCTGCATGGATCCTGCTCCTCTAAGAGCATTCCCAGAGAGAGTGTTTACCATTTAATTTTCCTCAATTAGACAAGCCCCTGGATACAGAAAATTAAGGACCTAACAAAGACCTTCTAATTCTGATGATAATTTTAAGGAAGAGGCCCTTGGCATTTCGTACCCAGAACTTGCCTTTTGTTGACTCATGCACACACTGGACATGTTAGGACATGTGTTACTTGCTAATGTAACATTCAAACTTTTTTAATTGGATAAATATTTAACAGTAAAATGCTACTGCTTGGAAAGTGTTCTGTTTTTCTCTCCTCGTTTCAAGGTCTTGAATGTCTTTCTTTTTTCCAATTCCCTCAGGCACTGGATTCTTAATCAAATCCTGTTAAGATGCAAAGAGTGCTCCTCTATGGACTTGGAGAAATTTATATATAGCCATTTGAAAACCTTAATCAGTGCACAATCATGCTACAGTGTAATCAATGCGTTCTACAGCAATACCGATCTATTTAGGGCTGCAGACTTTTTCTTTCACTTATTCAAGACTTATATTAGATATTGGAAATTATTTCTTTCAAATAACCACGTCAAGATAATATAAATAAATAGCTATATAAATAAATTTTGGATTCACTCTGTATAAGCAACTGTTGAACAATGCAGAGTTGCACTAGGAGTATTACATAATTTTTAATTCACACAGCATGAACGCTGCAATTTGATTTCAATTTTCTCTTGAAACCAAAATTAATTGCTGACGCCAGTAGATTTTCCTTGATCTCTTCCAAACCGCAGACATTACACCCCTGCAGGAGAGGAGCCCCATTCACATCTGCACAGGAAAGGCATCAGTCTAAACCTGAGGGAAAAGGCAGGGCTACCTTCTGTGCTGGTGTGTTAAACATGGAAAGAAATTTAAATCACACGGGCAAGGTAAATGTCTGTATTTATTATGTCCAATTCTTAGGGGACTTGTGAAGTGCAGAATTTCCCCTCTAAAGACTGAGATGGACTAAGTCTCTCCATTTTATGGCAAGAGTCCAATAGCCCCTGTGACTCAAACTGCTTTTATATGTTTGCAGGCCCTCATCATAAGTCCTGCTTTATCCTTTAAGCAAAATTCTCATCTGAAACTACATTTCTATACGGACACCTGAAAATTTTCCTCAAGATGAGAAAATGGTCTTATTTTGATTTGGCATTTAAAATTAAGTCCTGCTGTTGTAAAGCCTGATTTACAAGAGAGCACAGTTATCCAGCACCAGGCAACAAGGCTTCCTCTCCACCAGGGATAAAAAAATTTTCCCAGTTCCCCTTTGAGACCACACAAGTGTTCCACTCAAGTGTCTAGATCAGGGCATTCCTGAGGGAGAGGGGTGACTCCCTTCCTTTCCCTGAGGGAGTGAGTAAACACTTGGCCACGATGCCGGAGCCTGTTCAGTTTGTTCTTTGGGGACAGAAGAATTGACATGTCTGTGTGACTCAGTGGGAATATTAACAGTCAATAGGCAGACATTTTAGCAACTGTACCACTTGTGGGCTCATCATTTCATCTATATCATTCCATTATCCACGAGCATTAGCGTATCTATAGAAAACGCCAAAACTACTGCACAATAACAGCAAGTTTTTACTGCTTGTCAGGAACAACTCTATCCCCAGGTACATTCCTGTTGGCCTCTTGCTTAGAGGAAAGAGTCTGTCATGCCAGGGCACAAACACGTACATATACACGACCCGGAGACATTCTAGCCCATGGCATCACCAAAAACAAGTGACAATTTTGCTGCACAGTCCCCTAAGTAGGGTTGGTTAAAGACAGCTGCTATCCATGGAAACTTGGAACTACAAAAAGTGAGAGTGGAACTTTGAAATTTCTTTAAGGCAGTCTGGCAGCAACAGTCCCAAGTTTAGTATCACAGATGGCGTTCATGAAATTTACACTTTCGTTTTTAAACCAAATCCCTTGCATAGCTACTAGTTATAAACAAACCTGCACAGGTAAGAGCATGGCAGACTTGCAAGTTAAGCTGCAATACTGGAGAACCATTAAGTTCTGCCTAACAGTAGCTCAAATACTGCTCTGGTACTTACCCTGAATGTGTTCCTTTAGCAGTGGGTCACCTTTGATATAAGAATCCCAAATATCTCTCTGAAAATTAGCGAAGTGTCTTGAGCAAGCAAGCTGCTGCCTTGGCAGATCACATACACAGCACCTGATCCTACAGCAGTACAGGTTCATCAACGTGAGCTTCTGCACCCCCCCAGTTCTCCCCTAGTGCATTCCCTGAGAAAGTGCTATGCATTCACATTAGTCTTAGAAATACAAGTACTGGGGAAAAGGCAGATTTGTTCCTCTTAAAAGGCAGTAAATGTAAAGCTTGAATTCTACAAACAAAGCAACCCAAGAAGTGCCTTTCAATGTATTGAATTGATCTGAATCCTGTTTTTATTTTGAACATCAAATTTTGCTCCCATTGAATACAAGACTGGGAGATTATTTCATGAGACTGTATCCTCATAAGATTCTACTACATTGCAGCTTACACACCACAATGAATTTATACCAGCTTTGTGAAATGGAATGAAGTGATCGGGGGCTGCATAGTTACTGCTTGGCTGTTCCTTTCACTGCTCTGCACTTGAGAGGTAGAATAAAAAGGCAATCACAGCAAATTACAGCTTCAGAGTGGAGTCTGATTATAATCAGCTTTGCAACTGGAGCTTAGAACCAACTGGCATTTTCTAGACTGAACTTGGAACTGAGCTAGAAAGAAACACAAGACTTAACTGCTCCCAAACTGGCCAGGAGAGCGACAGGCTTTTACTGTATATCATAGCAGAGTATAGAACAAAGGACACATAATAATTTTTAAAATGTTTTTTCTTCAAAGCAAGCACACCCTTGGGTAAGGAAGGGCTTCTGAGCAACTTGACAGAGGAAAAGTGAGATGCAGCCAGTCTGGTCTGAAGTGCACGTGGCAGACTGCCTTGTGCTGAACATGCCTTGTAGAACAATTCAACACGCCCTTGTACACACCCTAAGGTGCTTGGATTTTCTTTAACATTGAGTACAGCTACTTGGTTTAAGCCCCTCAACACAATTTCAATCCATGTAACAGCAGCATCCTGCACATAACTAGCACTCCTTATTCCAATTACTTAGCAGTGTTTGCTCAGCTTTTTGGCCTTCCAAAAGAAAGATGTGTTTTGAGGTTGTGGGACAGGGCAAATTCATCATCTGTTTCCATGAGAGCTGGTAATATTTTATGTGAGTCAGGATCATCAAAAATAGAGTTTTATTTACATTTACATTTTCATATTCAAATTCAATACAAATTACGAAATATTTACAACCATTTCATTTGTACTATAGCTAAGAAAATGCATTGCTTTCACCCCCCAGATTCTTAAGTTATTTATTGCAGGCTTTAAGACAAAGTCGTACTAAACATTAGAAACTAGTCAGAGATGCAGAGGTAAAAAAATAAAGTGCATTTATAAGATGTCCTTAGTTACCTTTGCTGGACAAGGCCAAGTCACTTACTATTGAGGCACCCAGTGCTCCTCCTTGACCCCATCTCAACTCCACACAGAGGACAGACAGCTTCTCCAACCCTCTGTTACACTCTCAGGACATCGGATCTCCCTGCAGCTTGTGCACTTGAGCAAGACAATGTACAGCAACAGACCAGCATTTTTCAGAGGCTGGATCATTTTCTGAACAAAACACAGCAGACCCTTTTGTAAGAATCTGTCTTTTCATCTTCAGCTGAGTCTTTCCTGAAGTTATCCCAGACTCCCACAAAGCCAGGACTCTGGCATATTGCTGGTGCTAGAAATGGTTTTAACTCCCCAGATCACTTGAGGATCTTTCAGACTAACAGGCTAACGTGAACAAGGTTTGAAAAGTTCCTGCAGTTGTTCCCTTTACAGAAAGTCAGATTTGGCCTGTCAGCTTGCAGCTCTCTTTTCTTCCCCTTTAGGAATGTGGGGTTGGCAGGCTGGAGTTGAGAGGTAGAGAATCAGTTGGTTACTAGAGAACCAAAGACACTGTGGACAAAATCCAGTTTGACAAGCATTAGTTTGCACTTTCTCTTATCAAACATTAAAGACCATGTTGCTTTAAACAAAACTGTGTCTCATAAGTAAGTATTAGAACAGATCAAAATAAATTTGTTTACAATGAAAATCCACTTGAATGAAAACAATAAACAACAAAAAGACCCAACTCAAAACGATTCCCAGTGGAGACAACTATGATGTAAAAAATCTTCTCATTTAAACAACTCAAATACGGTACAGAAGCTTTGCTGAAGATGGAACTTTTGTTTTAGTGAAGATCTGCTGGTTTTCTTTATATTTAAGACAGCTTTATCTGGAGAGTGTTAAAACTCCTGCGGGAAATACAGTTTTAAGAAAGGCAAACCATACAATTATGATTTGGACAAGTCTATTTATCTAAACATTGCCAATGCAGCATTTTCTGCAACTGTCTTGCAACTTTTGGTTTATATGGAATGGCAGTAAGCAGTTCCTTGCAGAAAGCTTGCACCATGTGGCTGGGCATGTTCTCAAAGCGTGACTTCACAAACAATCCTGCCTTCACAAACTTGTGTTTCATCTCCCTCAAAACCTGGGTTGTCACCGTGTGAAAAGACGGTCACAGTGGAGGGCTGGGATTCTTCACTTACAGGATGTGTGCTGTCATCTGTCCAGAAGAAAGCCAAGTGAAGACAAGTTAAAAAGTGTCACAGCCAAGCGTTAGCACCTTAAAGCAAACCACACGCACTTGATTTGCGCAAGCTCACTGCACTTTTCCTGCAGAGATGGAAATCCAAGGCCATGCTCCCACTACCTCTCTCCTCCTGCCCCTTCTTAGTTTGGGAGCCCACTCTTGTCACTGCCTGTCCTTTCTGCAGACACCTACTCAGCTCAGTAGTGCTAAGCAAGCTGAAGTTGTGTGCTTAAGCCACAGAAGGCCCTACATGGCTACAAAATCCAACCTGGAGGATATTACCAAGTCTTGAATCTTTAGGCTGCTGAAGGCAGGCATCAAGAGCAACTCCTAGAGACCAGGCTCAGGATGAATTAGGGCGGGGGCTATGCTGATTTGGACAGGAAGGCCTTCTCCCTACAGACTAACCTTGTCTGGCTGATGTCCCTGTGTGCCCTTCCCACTCCAAGTGAGAATACACGAGAATGACCCACGTAACTAACCCAGCACACCTTGAGTTGCTTAGGGGGATGCAATTTCAACTTCTGATGTTTAGCTCATAGGAAGTGTCCCCTTCTCTACTGGGGTGCTTCAACAGAGCACTGCTGAACACACACCACTTGCTGCAGCAACAAGTCCCACAGGAGGCAGGCAGCAAATCCCAGATTTTCCTGTCAGCTAGTCTTCCCATGAGAAATAGAGCATCCCCTTCCTAAGGCCATGCCACAATTCAGGGGTAGTTACTTTCATTTGTTTACCTGCAACCTTTCCATTTTTAAAGCCAACAGCCACACTGAGTATGTGTTGGCAAAGCTGACCACTAAAAAGACGTTTTCAAGTGGTTTGCTCTTGTTCAAAAAAATAAGGTATTTGGAAAATCTGATAGTCTTTCCAAATTAACACTCTCTAAAAGTGTTCAAGGATGACTCAGCCTTAGCAAATCTGAAATTCAATTGAAGTATCTGCCTCCTCTCTCTTGCACCATCTGAGCTAGAGCAGGACTGACTCCCCAAAAGTTTTCTGTAAGTACCTACTTAAAGCAGATGATCTGGTAGCAAAGCAACACTCACTCATCCAAATGAAATCTCCAAAGAGACAAAGGGGTAAGGGACATATTTGGAAAAATCTCTGCTCTTGAAGTAGTAAGCCTCTGACTTTGAACTACTCTTTCATAGACTTCGGCTTTTAATTCACACTAAGGCTTCGTTTCATTTGAAAACAAAGACCGAGTGTCAGAGCTAAGGGCTAAAACAAAAGGGAAGATTAAGATAACCCTGAAAAACAAAAGTATTCAAGCCCTGTGAGATGCTATGAAGGCAACTCCCCCTAATTCACAGCCTAAGCAGCCAAGTGCAATGTGATCTAGCAAGGCAGATGAAACAGTAGACGTACTTTCTGATGGTGCATGTGCCTCCTGAGCAGATTCATCTGGTCCCTGTACAGAATCATATCCAGATGATGCCGTTTCACTAAGATTATCCTCTTCATTAACTATAGTAACAGTGGATAGAGGTCTCTGGCCACTGGATCCTGGGGCTTGCACAGGCTCAGACCGTGGTTCTACATCCATCTTTGTGAACAAAAGAGAAAAGGATTAAATTGCAACTTGGCAGGAGACTGCATCGTTCCAGGAGAACAGTGCCCACAAGGACTGAGTCCAGAGCACTTTTATGCAGAGGAAAAAACATTAAATGGAATAAAAGCTCTGCTGTTAACCTCCAGCATCAGAGGTGAAAACCAGTTACTGCCTAATTGAGTGGGAAGTTCAGACACAGCTTCTGCATTGTTTGCCCAGTACCAGGAAAAGAGAATCTTCCTTCCACGCAGTGGAGATCTGCCTCCCCCAGGCAAACTGGCTTACATTTTTGCTGGTCCAGGCAGCATCAGGCACTAGCAACAGCATCTTCCTCTGGCACTTGCAACAATAAGCAATTACAGAACACATCAGAAATTCCTGATGTATCCCAGGAAATCACGCAGTTCCAGAAATGTCATACATGCTAACACATTCACTTTTCACGGACTCCAAGTACTGAACAGCTGAAGAGAAGCTGGTTTCAGGGACAGTATGAGTTGTTAAAGTCTGCCTGAAGATATGAGAAACACCCTTAGCTGGAAGCACAACAGTTAAGACCAAATCTTCCGTCAGGCATGAGTCAGCTTTGGCTAACATTCTGCCCAAGCCTTTAGGTGATACCAACTCACACCAGGTCAGCTGCAGGCTTCCCTAAAAGGGACACAGCAATTACTCCTGTAGCATCTGGGCACAGACATGGCAACACCTGTGTTTATCACCTGCACTCTAGAGGCAGCATGAAATAGCTCAAGATGTGGCCACGACAGCAGTGTAACACTGCAATTGGCAGCTGCTGCAGCAGCTTGGAAAAAAACACAGAGACCACTGCTTCTTGTAGCAGGATCCATCTTTATTACACACACTTCAGTATTTATATGTTTCTACCATGGGAAAGTTTTAAGGAAGTTTTGGGAACGTGCAGAGGGAAAGACAAAACAGCTACACCACCAAACACGTGGCAGGGCAGACTTTTCTGCCCCTTATCAGCCATTCACGAAAACATGCCATCTCCCCATGTTCTGGGAGATAAAGGAAAAACATTCACACCTGGTGCTTATAGCTGTGGTCATTTCCCGGGTATGCATCTTCCAGAGAGAACAAAAGACCTCTATCAAAGTTAACATACACAAGTAACAAGCTGCTCTCTACACCGGACTCTCGTTAAGGGCAGGATGGCCTCTGCGGCTGCCACGACCACAGGCTGCTGGCTTACCTCAACACCCAACACTTTGAGGATGTCACATTTGCACAGAGGACACGTCCCGTGTTCCAGAAGCCAGGGGTCAATACAGGTCTTGTGGAAGACATGGCTGGTGGAAGAATGTAGCCAACAAGTTAGTTTTCATACCAGGAAGATTGCTCATGTGCCAGCTATGAAGGACCCTTTTGTAACCCCAAGAATTTATTCCTTCTAGAACAGATGACCTTGTTTTGCCACAAGTTTCAGCTGAAAGTTATGGACAGTTGATCTTTCAACCTGTAGCTGGTTTGTGCTTATTAGTATCCCAATACAACTTGCTAGAATTCAGCATTACCCTTTTTGCTAAACCAGTCTAAAGCTGTTTTTCCAAAACTGTGTACAATACACTCCTAGCCAATAATTTAGATGATACAGCTTTTGACATCTCAGCCTCAGCTTTAAGGTTAACTTCTGTCGTGCAGATGCAGATGACTAAATAGCACTTGTTTTTGTTATAACTACATAGGCAAATCATCTCACAGACTTAGGTCCTCAAGATAAACTGTACTCCCACCCATTTACTGTGTCTGTACAATCACTGTGTATCCCAAGTGGGTATTTGGCAGGCTTTACACTCAAGAAAGTAAATATAGCTCAGCCATCACAGATGCAAATGGATGCTTCTATTAAGACACTCAATTCCACAATGGGTTTAAATTAGGCCACAGATTTAGGAGAATGACTTGAAATCCTCTAATCTGCCTGTTCCCTCAGCCTGAATAGAAACAGCAAGGCAAACAAGCAGTGCTCAGTATTAATCAACTCTATTATGAAGTAAGTGTGGAGATCACCACATCCAGTGCTCAGCAGCCCTACACTCCAGAACGATCCAAGGATTCTCCAATTCAGCTCACATAATCGGCACTTCCTTCCAGCTGCATCAACACCATGTTTAGAATAAAACCTGAGACTTCCTTGACACCTCACTATTTTAAGTCCTTGAACTTAACACTGGACTTGCGAACCTCTCCAACTATAAATACATTCAGTTTGACTCTCTGGACATGAATGCCCTCGGCAAATACCCACACCCTAGGGACTCAGATACCACCAATGTGACTCACAGGAGCACTCCTTTGCATGGTTCTTTCATAGATACAGTTAAATGCTTTCAACAAGTATGCTCGAAGTGTTGAGGTCAACCACCAGCATGTTCTTGCAGTAAATATCAGTTTATAACTCATGTGAGGGAGAATTTTATATGGTTGATACTGGCAGATATCACCACTTGTGAAGATTATCAAGTCCATGCAGTCATTTCAAGCTAGTGTGCCTCTGAGAGCTACATTTGGGCTGCAGAGGAATGTAACATCACAAATGTACATAAAAGCAGTCTCAGAGCAAATGCAGGAAATTCGTGTATGAAGAACACATTCAAAAGATGTTACTCCACTCTTACCCAAATAAGTCATGCTTTGTTTGCAGGTTCATACCAAGATTAGCAGGGCTTATAGGGAAATAATGAGAAGTCAGGTCTCCTATCAAGGAAAAGTTGTCTGGAGCCTGTCTAAAAGTTCCTGTACTCATGGGACTTTGTCCATTACTAAGCAAAACTACCCATGAGCATAAACATAACAAGACAACTGAATAGTCATTAACACACATGCCTGAAAGGTTATTCAGTTTTGGTTTTTTCTAAAGTTTTAAGCATTATATCAAGAAAGCTGGTTGATAACACTTTAGCAGACCAACTTTGTGTTATCAAAACAGCTTAGAGGTTCTACTGCTTGGGAGCAGAGAAAGCCTTTGCAAAACTGTAACCTGGTGCACAGGTAACTTCAGCTGAGATTTGACAGTGTTTGACAGCACTGCTCAGCACACAACAGCAGCTACCCATTTTTCTATTCTTCAGAACTTCATTATCCTACATCAAAATGGTTCCAAGTGCTTTTTGTAACCCTCCCTAAGGGTTATGACACCTCTTCCTATGCACAGTTTGGGCAGTTCACCTGGCAGCCCTCTGATTTTAGAAGCTTGGCCAGAGCATTCCCAGTCAGCAGGCACAGGGGGAAATCCCACAGAACAAGTTTCCTTAAGCCTTGAGGCTGCTTCATTGCTCACCTTAGGAGCAATCACATTAAAGCCTTAGTGCTTCACTACTGAGCTTCCACAGCAGCACAGGAATGAGATACAACAGGGGAGAATTCTAGAAAAATAAACTGCTATAGCTCTACTTTGGTCTCTATCTCAGAGGATGCATACAAGAATAGAAATGCTTTATTTTAAACTACAAAAGCCAGCATGATTTAACAAATTTAGCAGAAACACAACCCTCTTAGTAAGTGGTAATGTAAGGGACAAGAAATGGGCAACATTTTGCCAATTATCTGCAAGTTAGTGGTAACATTCTTATACACCAGCAAAGGAAGAAATATTTTAAAAGCCCTGGCATCCCCTTGAGGGACACTGTGGTCTGCCAAGTTGTGTGTGTCAATGCACTCACAGGGGAAGTGATGAACACAAGCCATTGGGGCACACTACAAATGTGTATTCACACATTTTCTGTTGTTCAAAATATTGTTTTGATAGATATTCAAGAATTCTCACTGTACAACAACTTGAAAGTTTGTTAACAAACATGGCAGAGTTTTGGATAAAGGGGCAGTTTGGAAGACAACTTACTTGCAAGTCAGAACACGCATTACGTCATTCGCCTTGTACTGCTCAAAGCACACAACACAGGAATCTCCATCTGGACCAGTTTCCTAAAACAGTGAAATGAATTTACAGCTTTAACACACTTTGAAAGCTTCCTCTGAACTCCAGTCATATTTATTGCAGACAAATGGGTCTAGCTAGAGTCATCCATGATGCTCCTGAATATAATCTTATATAAACACACTTAGTGGATTAGTCACAGTCAAGCTGACACTTCAAAAGAAGCACTGAAAGTTTAAACCCATGGTTTAGAATTCCAGCTGAAACCATCATTGGATTACTGAAGGCACTACTGTAGAGGTTTAGAAACTGCTACCTCCAGTTTTAGTTACAGAAAGAAGAGCCAGGGAAGCTGATTAGATACTAGTTTATGTTTAAGCATCCATGTCAGCAAATTAGGACCTCTCACATCAGCAAGACTACGAGCAAGCAGCTAACAAAATAAACTGATTTATAAGAATGTAAGTCTTGCAGCCTGGAAAAGGACCTGGTCTGAAAGAGGAACTGTCTCTGCCACCAAGAGTTACAGCCTCAGAGAGACTTCTGCATCCTCCTCCAGCACGAGGGAGCTCGCTGGGTTCTGTGCAAAGGCTGTGCTGTAAAGCAGGAGAGATCACAGGGTCAGTCCTACCTTGTCCCCTTCCTTCAGGGTGCGTAGCTGCATCTGTTCAATGGCCTTCTTAGCCCTGGCCCTCAGCCGCCGCTGTGACACAAAGCAGTTCTGGTTAGACACAGCCATTTTTCTATTCACTTACTAATACTTACCCAGGGGCCTGCTGCAAGCAGGTAACAGTTCTAAAACTGATGTTATCAAAACAAGCCAAGTAAGCATGACCTGCTATTTGGAGACAACAGTTTTGGGACATACTGATATGGTTACTGACTGGGTGACACACCAAGAAGGCTTAGGTCTGCTTTGGTTGTAACCTAACCTTTTCACAAAGCACAGGAAATCCAAGGGGTTTTGAAAAAGTTTTTTTTTTTTAAAGGTGCAAGATAATACCTTGATCAGATTAGACCCAGTCAAAACAAAGAGAAGCCTTCAAACTGACTTGGTACAGAAGACTGAACATTGAGTTCAACAATCAACTGTTTTATGTTTTACTCACTTTAGGACACCTTCCTGCCACAGACTCACATTCTGATGAAAGGTGAGAGAGATTCTTTTTACCAGTCAGCCCACTTAGCACCAACACACCCTGAACTACTCCTCTGCTTCCACTGCTTTACAGCTTGCCTGGCAACTGTTGCTGTCCAGCTGTCAGTGCAGTGCCTGGAATTAGCCCAGGAGCCAACCTCTGTTTAAAGGTCACACGTTGGTGCCGTTCCACCGACTCAGAATACGACTGTCCTCTCCCTCCCCGGTGCACCTCAGGCAGCTCTGGCAGTGCCATCCCCAACACAACACTTACCGCAGGGACAGAGCAGACTCAAGTTTTGCAGCTAACCAAAAAGCCTCTTTCCAATTCAACTGCTCTGTGCAGGAGCCCTGCACTGTTGGCTTTCCAGCATTCCATCTCCTTCGGCATTTTAGCTCATTTACATGAAACTTTTCCAAGTGCAGTGCTGGTGGCACAAGTACAGAAGGGCAGGTGGGAGGAGGGCTGTTGCTGAGACCTAACAATCTTGCAAGGACTGGCCATTCAAATCTGCATAAGATTCCTTGTGCTGAAGCAGTTAATATCAAACAAGTTGATTTACACATCCCCCTGGGACTCTGTCAAGTAGTCTTGGTACAAAATGAACTATTTTTGTATCAGTGTTGTTTTTGTGCCCTAAGAGTACCCATGTGCATGCTTTAAGAGTTTAACAGCTGACAGCTACCAACAGCTATCAAGGAAGAGACACATACAGTCCAAAGGTGAAGGATGCAGATGTGCAGATTTGTTTAGAAACAAGAACTACTGAGGTTTTCTTGGAAGTTTGTGAAGTTCTGCTGAAGACATCAATATATGTTTCTGTATGCTGCTTATGGTTAACTTTGAAATTATGTTGCCCTTGTCAAGGTTTGAGACTGAAGCCACAGAGCAGCAGCCACACACTGCTGTTTACTGAGGTCCCCGAAAGTCTGAGCAGCAAACAGGGTAACATCAACAGAGCAGGAATGCAGCAATATAAGTACTTCTCATACATGGCCAGAATTGTCACCACTACTTGTTATTAACTGAAAACTAAACTTTCTAGGAATGTACTCCCTCATATCTCATCTACACATCTAATGTCATGCCAAGCATATTAGACAGGACCCAACTGGCTGCACTGTTAATAATTTACTGAAACAATATTTTAAGTTTTGCATGGGTACCAGTTTAATTGCTTCTCATTAAATGCATCAATGCCAAAGTCACCTTTAACATTGATTTTAGCAAGTACAGCAGAAAATCCCTCCAGGGGATGGAGAAAGGTTGCAGAAGCAGCTTTTTGTTGAATAGTCTACCAGGATACTCAAGCTTGGAATGTCAAAGCATTTTGTGAAGCCAAGTTTTTCAAGCAAATGTGAAACGTGAATTATGTTAGAAGTATAAAAGCCCCAACCCAGAAAAAGCTAGAAGAAATAGCTAAGTTGAGGAAATAGAGTCAAGATATTACAAAACAGGTCAGGTTCCAGCTCCTATCCAGGCTCTGGCATGCTGAAGTAGTGAGGTACCTAATTGGGAAAATCAGGTTTGTAGTCGCTTAGTCCTCAGTCTCCCTTGTTCAAAGATGCCAATTTTACCTCCAGCCCTTTCTGCATAAGGGTGCCTTTCTGGGACCCTGTGAGCACGGTCATGGCAGCGCAGACCAGACGGCTCTGAGGAGGGTTGGGAACTCCTGCTTTTCTCCTGTAAGCTAAGGAAGTTCTTCCCCACAGGTAGCTACTGCCATGAAAGCAGTTTGAATTGGTAAAAGTTGAGCAATTTGTCTCCTCCAAAGCCATTAATTAGGTCATTTCTCAGCTGCAACATTTAATCTTTATGAAATCAAAGGAAGCAAAGACTTGAGCTGAAATTAGAAACCAGGCCACAGATAACATCATGGGTCATTTTGCACTATTAAGAAAGGTTACTATTTTGAGAACTGAATTTTTCAGTACTCCACTGACTAGACAGGTAGAAAGCCACCTACCACGCTTGCCTCAATTTTCCACCTTCTTGCTCACTGACCTCCCAATGCAGGAAGAGACTGCAGAAGTGGAGACTTGAATTTCAAGTCCAGAAGAAAAGATGCATTCAAGAAGGAACTAGGAGGTTGCACAGTGTAGCTTGCTCATGAGGAAAGAACTACTCTGGTTTAACTGTTAGGTTAGGATAGATGTGCTACTAAACTTCTCTTTTTGCTTGGACCAGAAGCTGACATGACTGGCTCTTCTCAACAGTCACTCAAGTCCAGGCAATCTGGGTTTTCAAAGGGCTGAACGATGACAGGAGAGGCACCAGGACGTACCACACAAGCCAGGAAGTTGTTTAACTAATATTCAGTACTTCATGGAGCCAAAGCACTTAAAACTCTCAAACTTTGGATCTACATTGAAAATCCAATCAGCAGCTAACAGGTCACATGGTAGCATTACCTTTTAGTAGTTCACCTGAACTAACAAGCATTTTCTTGTTATTCTTTACTCACCTAATCACTGTGAGGTCAGTCTGAGATGCCAGGGTACAATAAGAACCGAAAACAATTCTAGATTGTCTT
This sequence comes from Corvus cornix cornix, assembly GCF_000738735.6. Classification (NCBI taxonomy): domain Eukaryota; kingdom Metazoa; phylum Chordata; class Aves; order Passeriformes; family Corvidae; genus Corvus; species Corvus cornix. The sequence goes on along the minus strand of NC_047058.1, from coordinate 12,828,883 downwards.
TGAGTTTCACTTTAACAGAACAGTACATTTTTACACCCTGACAGCAGAGAAGCTTTCTTCTATTCTTATACTCTGTAAAGCACTTATTTGGGCTCCTTGATTTCAGTTCTGCTGAAATCACGTGGAACTAGCACATCATTTATCAATGTTATTTTTCAATCTAAGTTCCTTGTGCACATGGAACCCAAGACTGCTAGCCAAGCAGACTGGATTTTCCCAGTACCAGCTATCACTGACGCATTAATAACCTCTGTAGTTTCTTGAAAGCCTGATAGCTCACAACTGCACTGTTAAGTACCTTCAAAGGAGGAAACATTTCAATTTGATTTAATGAACAGTGCATAGGGCACCCAGGTTTTCCTGTCCAGATTTATTTAGCATTATTAAACAGAGCTGTGAGACTAAGGTAGACGGCAGGGAATGAAAGAGAATTCATCAGCAGGAGACTGACTGTGCATCTCTTTCCACAAATATCAGCAAGCAGACAGCATCAGGTTACACAGACAACTCCCCATTTCATCCAGGAGTGGCAATGCTGCATCTCACAGGCAGATGACAACTTCCAATACTTCCAACCCTAATTGAGTCTGTCACTGTAATTCTCAGAAAGCTTTCAGTCAGAAAGCAGCTTTCAACAAGCAGCAGGCTCCCAACCTGCAGCTAAAGTCGTGCCCCATTTTGCAGACACACTTCCAGTCTTGTCTCCTGTTACAACAAGCACATAGGCAGTGCTAAGTGGGAAGGATGAAAGCAGTTAGCTAAAAGCAGTTCAGCTCTCTCACAGTCCCCACGACATCAGCATTACGGCTGCACTGCAGTTCAGGAAGTATTTCTATGAGCTGAGTACAACCAGCTTTTCTCCACAGAATTTACTTTTGGCTGTTCTTAGGAAAGTTTTAAGCTGTGCAAAGATGTATCTCTCAGCATTTTAAAGATCAAACAAACAAATTCAATCATTTTCATACTTAACCAAAGAATACAAACCTTGAGATCCACACCGCAGGGGGATGGGAGTATAAAAGCAATGACACAAACTCACCTGCTCCCTGGACTGGGCCCTTGCCATAATGAGTCTCCGAGCAGAGTAAGACACATAGCAGCCCAAGGTTGCTGCTGCCACGACGAAAAATGACACGGAGATGAAGAGGATGGTGAAGATATTCATGGAAACACTGCGCTTTTTGCCCACTTCGATGACCATGGTGACTTTCATGCCACTCTGAATCCGGTGCAGGATTTCCATGCCTTTCAGGTTGCCAATCATAATTGCAACGATCTTTTCAGCACCTGCAAAGGAGAAGGGGAATCCATGCTCAGTTCCCAGGTGTTGTATCAGAGTCATTGTCTTAAATATTCTGCTTCAAGTGCTAAAGAAATGACTGTGGGAACTTTCTAAATAGTATTTGTAGATTCAATATGAACTGATGGAACAATGTCATGCAAAACAAGTGTCATCACTATATGTTTGTCCAGCTGAAAGTATGTCCCATTACCTATGAGCTGCATAAGTAAACCATGCTTAGAAGTCATTGGTCTCCATAGCACTCCTCACTCCTATAGACGACACAGCCTGTCCTATTTTAGACACAACACTTTGGCGATTTACACTTTAACATGCCTTTGAACTACAGGAAGTTAAAAATAAATCCTCTACAGAGTAAGGTCACTAGGGATTGTGATATCTGTATAGGGATTGCTTCCTGTAATGGATCCAACTCTCCCCCGCTCCACTGCTACTTCTTAACACCTCTTTTCTAAATTTGACAGTACTTTTGATTATTTCCCCAGACACTGAGCAATCAAATACATAGATCACCCTTTGCTTCCGTATTTTCAGCAGCAATTGAGAAATGATTGAGGGAGATTTCATTGTGAATTTCAAGTGAGTTTTTGTGAGCTTCTACTGCAAATTCAGAAGGAAGCAAATATGGAGGAAGGCGTGCTCCACTTTTAAACAGCTAGGGGCAAGATGGCAAAGGCCATCCTGATTTTAACAACAGGTTTTATTGGCTCAGCTGAACACAACAAGTCAAAGCAATCAAGGGGTTTATGGTAGGAAGAAATTTCAAGCAACTCCAGTCACCAAGCACAGACCAGAGCAAACCAGTTTCCTTTCAGCGACATGCAAGGGCTTGAGGACACTTGATACTGTTTGCAGAAACATTAGAAAGACCCAATATAACAGATAGAGAGAGGAAAAAAAAGGGAGAAAGGGTGATGAGGAAATTATCACTGCTCTCTCTCTAAACTAAATACAAGAAAAGGAGATTTGAGACCAGCTGATCAGGAGTCTCACTGCATTAAACCATCACCTGCACAACATCCATAAAAGACATTGCATGGGGGAAGAATAAAGACTGTTACGAAGTGCTATTTTTAGCTAAACCCCCAGCCAAACACTCTTTAATGGGAAGACCAGTTGTTTTTCCCTCTGCTGAGTTATTCAAGTTATTTCCCTCTGCTGAAAGTTACTCAGCTTTCAGCTACCAAAACCCCCTAGAATTGGTGTTAAACCACAAAGGCTGTCATTGGAGAAAGTGTATATTAGTTTTCCAGCTTGTTCCCATAATGCTTGTGATCCAACACAGCAAGCAACTCTCCTCAGTGGGACCAAACTCATCTTTTATTCAGAAAGCTCCTTGTAAAGACAAGGACATCACACAGAGAAAAAAAAGTCTCCGAGACTGCAACTACTCTTTAGGATGAACTAGGGCTTATACATCAGTTACAAAATGAGCAGGTGGTATACATCAGTTATAATATGAGCAGGTGGTAGCAGCAAGCAAAGAATTAAGCATCAAGTCAGAAGCTGAGACTTGCTTTCATAAGCATGGAAGAACAGGCTGCAACAATGAGAAAATAAAAAGCCTGTCAAAAAAAAGGCAAAAAAAGGTTTTCCTACCCTATTCCCCTATATTTCTGCATATCTCACAGAAGATCTATCTTGTGGTTACGCACAACACAAGACACAGCACAGGGATTCCTATTACTGAAATGTCACCATCAGCCTGCAAAACCATTCAAGCTACTAAGCCATCCATTGTGAACAAGTTTTACCCTTAAAAAAAAAGTCCTCCATTTAAGTTTCAGACTGCATAGTTCACAAGGATGTCATCAGATGACAGCTTTAATTCTCACTGACACTTCTCAACCCCAGAGATTTCTGCTGCAATTTCAGCTCTGCTGAAATTAGATGAACACACACGAGTGGCCAGCTGGTGGCTTTTGACACTGGCACTACAAGAGCAGAAGTGAGTGGCCATTTCCATCAGCACGTGTTTGCAAGAACTTCTGTGCTTCCATAACAAAAGCAAGAGGATCACCCCCACCCAACACTTCCTGAGCTGTTCACTTGGGTCCCATCAGGACAGGTACTGAAACACGTTATCATGGCCTTGAAACCACCAACCTACACAGAGGCTTCTGACAGGGCTTGGCCATCATACAGGAAACCAGGTATTTGAGGGGACATCTGCAGAGGTATCTCAATTACAGCAGCTGCTCTCAGCTGTCAGCCTTTTCCCCACCCAGACTCCAGCAAAGCAAGAGGAAAGTCAGTTAGTTGTGCATGGCAAAAACCTCACAGAAACCCACATTCTTTGCCCAGGTGTCAGCTTTTGTGGTTCAGGTAAAGCTTCTGAAACAGTTTTTAAGGGACACTAGAAGGTGAAGTTAATCTGCTGCCTGTTTAGTTGATAATGGGCTCATTGCTAAACAGAAGCAAGACCTGTTCAGTTAAACATTTCCCAGCCTCTTTCCTTTGCCTTTTCCTGTAAACTGGAGAGGGAAAGTTATTCAACTCTTTAGGAAAACACAGCCTGCCTCTTTGGGCACCCCCCATATTGTAAGGCAGCAGATGGACAAAATCTGAAGGAAATGGGTTGGCACAGATGAAGCACAAGAACCCCAGTGGTTTGTTGGGGCAGGGAGGAGCTGGGGCACAGCACATTGGGCCCACAAGGAGAGTGAGTGCATGACTGGGATCTAAGTTTTACCTTCCTGGATCAGTTTGACTTAGATGTAAAGTTGCATCTATTTATAGCAGTATCAATGCCTATATGAAATTCTGCCCTGCAAAGACTTCACTTGTTCTGCCATTACACTTCGGCTCCTAAACACAAAGTTACAGGTTTGATAATTCAGTAGAGAAATGAGATGTGCAAGGGGGGCACAGAGCTAGGAGAATTACCTTTTGCATAGTACACACCTGTCTTTTCACAATCATTTAAGGTGATTATTGTAATCCAGTGCTACATTTTTGTGTGCTACAGACGAATCTATCCCAACAAGTTGTAGAGCCTGGAGAACACTCGCCCCATGATATTTAGAATGCAATGATACCAATGTGTGCCTTAACAATGCTCACTTTTAGCAATAAAATCACAATCTATTAATGCATTAAAGCACATCAAGGCAAGGATCAGATCTCGAGGCCAAACAAATCCACTGACCAATGCCAACTCAGGAACTCCAAGTCAGTTCCTCTACCCTCACTCAAAAGTAATTTCTCAGCTCGTTTAGGCATTGCAACCATTTTGCATTGTTTAAACCAAACAAATTCAGCTTCAATTAAGTCATGAAAGACCCCTTCATTTTGGCTTAAAGGCCTCAGTGTAAATTCCATACATTTTTCTTTTCTTGGACAGGGAGAGCCAAACCTCTCTAACGTCTCTATCACCATTTACCAAGAACGGGATGTAAAACTGATGGACCCTTTTCCTCTTTGGGAACAGACCGAGCTACAACACAGTTCAGTGAAAATATGTGAGGAAGGCAATAATTTTGAGGGCATTTTTAAGAAAGAAGGTATAAAACATGCTAAGTAGGCAAGTTATTTCAGAACAAGGAAAAAGCTAGCGTGCCGCACACAGCCTCCAGCATTTTGGATTTTATCATTTTTTTCGCCCCTGCTTTCTCAAAGTCTGAAGTTTTGCCTCATCTTTAATCAGACTGAAGTTAAGTGCCCACAGTTTTACCAGTATTCCTTCACTCTGTCCAGAGAGCACCTTGTGCAACCAGAGCCTCTGCTATGGCACAGCCACACTGCTTCTCCCCAGGACCAGCACAGCTCACCCCAGCGTGCCCAGCATTCCACTTGGGAATACCCCACCCCATCCTTTCTCCTGGTGGGATCACCAATACATTTCAACAACCCCAGCTGACCACCACATAAGCCACCCACTCAGAAAAAGAGGAATGGAAGAAATTGATTTTGAATGTTTCATATATTAAACAAACAAACAAACAAACCAAAAAAAAAAAAAAAAAAAAAAAAAAAAAAAAGGAAAATGCAGACTTTGGAGTTTGACTTATCAAAGAATGGACAGTTTCTCCTTAACCACAGCAGAAACACTATCTGAAGGCTCTTTCAGGAGACAAAATACAACTCTAACCTTGGTGCCTGGATCATTGCTTTTATCTACAAGATATGGTGCTTGCAGCACAGATCAGTACTAGCTGTGCTTTAAGCCTTAGTCAGAGGAACTAGAGGTTTTTCCCTGGCACCCTTCCAACCCCCCCATCAGCAAAAAAGGCATTAGGAGATCAAGCTATCTACTGTTCTTTAACATGAAAGACACTGTCAGTGTCAGTTGACACTCCAACCATTTCCTACCAGTTTAGCACACCTGGCTCTTCAGGCATGTAAGAGGAGTATCTGATAGCCTATCTTTCATGTTTAAAAAAAACCCTATATAATGTCTTGAACATTGCTTGTCTCACTATACTGGAATAGTAAGAAATGAGATTTCTGGTGGTTATCAAACAGGATGGTACAAGCTTACTGTTATCTGTTACAGTAGGAGGAAAAATAAACTAGCAGTGTACACAGACGGAGGTGGTATTACCAACCTTATGTAATTCACCTCAGATGACAGGCCAGCACTGCACATAAAAGCCATCAAGCCTCAGCACCACACCACTCTAGGAACATGAGGGCTGTCCCTGGCCTCAGACAATATGAAACCAGACCCTGCCAGCCAGCTCTGCTCTCATCGGTGGTACAGTGTGGATTAAAAAAAAAAAAAAAAAAAGTGCCGATTGCACTCATCCACACACACAAGGCAAAATCTCATCAGGAATGTGCCCATCCCCACAATCATCTGCCATCTCAGACACTGTCAAAAGAAACGCCTTTATTGCCCTGTGATAAGCTCTTCACTTTGCAAGAGGGGGGAGGGTGACTGAACTCATAGTTCAGAAGCAATATAAGCCTGGATAAGCTGATGTCAGTAGGCTTGTTCCTTCTTCCCCTGCTTTGCACGTTGTCCACCCCAAACATTACCTGGCACCAAGATAAGAGAGTAATTCACATCCAGGTTATTTTGCAGTTATTTAAAGCTACAGCCCCTTATGATCTGTTTGTCTGAAATGCCTTTTTCCTCACACTATCACCTAAGCTTCATTAAATCTACTTCCAGCTTGCTTTACTTGACAGATGGCACTATGTCTGATCTCTTCCTCCTAAACACATAAGCCTTTCAGCATACAGGGGCAAACAGTCACACAAAACCATGGAATGGCTGGGGTGGGAAGTACCTCTGGGGTCCATCTAGTTCAAACCCCCCTGCTAAAGCAGGTTCACCCAGAGCAGGTTGCACAGGATCACATCCAGACAGGTTTTGAATATCTCCAATGAGGGAGACTCCACAACCTCTCTGGGCAGTCTGTTCCAATGTTCAGTCACCCTCACACTACAGTTTTTCCTCCTATTCAGATGGAACTTTCTATTTCAGTTCGTGCCCACTGTCCCTTGTGCTGCTCTAGACGCCACTGAAAAGAGTCTGGCCCCATCCCCCTGACACCCACCCTTAACACATTTGTGTGCCCTGATGAGGTCCCCTCTCATTCTTCTCACCTCCAGCCTAAATAGGCCCAGCTTCCTCAACCATTCATTGTACAGCAGATGGCTCCAATCCCTCATCATCTTCACAGGCCTTCTCCGGACTCACAGCAGGTGCTCCATGTCTGTCTTGAACCAAGGAGCACAGAACTCCAGGTGAGGCCTCACCAGGGAAAAGTAGAGGGGCAGGATCACCTCCCTGACTTCTTCCTAATGCACCCCAGGATCCCACTGGCCTTCTTACCCACAAGAACACACGCTGGTCGTGGACAGCTTGTGTCCACCAGGATTCCCCAGGGTTTTCTCCACAGAGCTGCTTTCCATTAGATCAGCCCCAGACTGTACTGATGGCCAGGGTTATTCCTCCCCAGGTGCAGGACCCTTGCTGAACTTCATTAGGTTTCTCTCTGCCCAGCTCTCCAACCTTTCCAGGCCTCCCTGAATGGCACCACAGCCTTCAGGAATATCCACTCCTCCCCAGTCTGTATTATCAGCTCAGGACACACACTATCCCTTCACAGACATCAGGGATGAATAAGGTGAACAAGACAGCAAGACACACAGAGAAGGAAGATTTCCACACTAAGAAGTGTGGGGAAACTTTTTTACCAAACAGGCTAGGTGTATAAAGGGGCACATCAAGACCAAATGTCATTTTACATGATACGAGTTTCCATCAGTCCCCAGGAAATACTGGAGGTGGAAACCAACCTCCAATCTGTTCAGTTTAAGTAATGTTATTATTTGTCAAGTGAACCCAACAGTTACTAATCCTTTTTTTCTCCCCCTCCTCACCTTCTGAGCCTTAAAGTCTCATGTAAATGCTCCCATCCTCCTAAATCTTAGAATATTTATAACAAGAAATCATCCTCTAAAACAGCAGCCAGGACAGTAACATTTTTCAAGGGCACAGAAATGAATGAGATCTGTAGGACAGCTCTCTTCACACGCTGTTTGGTCAGTGGCACCTGCAAGACTAAAGCACCGCCTTTCAATCTAGCAAACAGCCTCTAAAACCCCCTGGAGAAACAGCAAGCAACATTCCTAATGAAAATTCTTTGGTGAGTTTACTCAGCAGTTTTGATTTAGTAAATACATTGCTCACCCTCTTTGAATGAGACTGAGCTCACCACTAATATCCCTTGCTCTCCACATGCTGGTGGCAGCTAAGTGCTCACAAGTGAGTTTGAGAAAGCTAATGATAAAATGATGTAAGTGGGCACAGTGTCAGCCAGAAAGCATCTGTCTGTGGAAAGATGACAGGTCACACTGGACACAGTGGGGAACTGTGCTGAGCTGACTGCTGTGTGCTCACCAGCACATCCAAGGCCGGAGGCAAACAAGCACTGTCATTGTTTTAGGGACGACGTCTCTCACAATGAAGCCTCTGCTACCACAGCTGTCACTTAGGATTTTAATGCATCCTTTCACATTTCAGCAGCCCAGTAAACCCAAAGAGCAAGGGCACTTCACAGACCTAGTCCAGGCTATCTAAGGGACAATATATATAAGGGCCTACCCTACAGTTTTCCATGTCATAGAGGTACCTAAATTATATCAAAGAGCAAGGGCAGGGATCAGAAGCTGTCAATAGCACCAGTTAGTCTAATCCAGCTTCTCAGTGTCCCTCCTGCTTGCTCACAGACTGTGGTGCTGGGGGCAGCCCCAAGTCACTGTCACACTCTACCATCCTCTGAGGAGATCAAGGTCACTCATGTGCCACAGTTGCTTATCTGAATGTCACTACAGCTGTGACATTAATTTACTCTAAACCAGGCAGCCAGGAGAACCAAACTGAGGTTTGAGCACATCGAAAAGCTATTCTCAGATGCAAAGAGCTACAAACTCCAGACACTACAGACTCCAAATACCACCCAGGCACAGTAGATGCATGCAAGGTCCATCTCAAAAAGGAACTGTAGGAAAGGCTAAATAATCTGCAGAGGCTCATCTGGCCATGGCCAAGGAACATGGGAGAGGAATTGTCATTAATTAGATCCTGCATCCTCATTCCTCTCCTCAGATGCCCTCAGCACAAGTCTTCCCTCATTGCAAAGGGAGGTACACCATCTGTTTACACAAGGCTTACAAAGTCTTAGCACAGCCCATCTTGGGATTACAATTCTGACTCAATCTTTAACAGTTTTACAGCTCACATCAGCATTTTCATACCTTGGAAAAGTTGTTTCTGAAGATCATACCTCACAAAAAGCAGTGGAGCACAACTAGACACTTCTGCCATACACTGTTTTCTCTAAGTATATGGAGGTAAGGCTTCACCTCAGTGAAATTCCTGCAGAACAAGTTTAAGTAGCAGTGCTACATATTTATTTAACCTTTCCTTCCCCTTTCACCCACTGATTCAAGTTTACACTTGAACCAGATCTTGTTAGCCTGAGACATGCTGTTACTGCTTGAGCCAGAATCATTTAGCTGTGTTCCCCCAGAATAAGCCCTCTGCAGATCAGGTGATGTGCTTCTTAAGTCTAGAGTTACACCACAGGAGAGAAACCAAAGAAAATGATCACAGTTGCTTTCTGACCTACAAAGAATCCTTCTTCACTAGCTGCAAGGAAATACTGAACACCAAAGAATGCTTCCCACCGGCACCACCATGCCCTCAAGCCAAAGCCACCTAACAGCCTAGTTCTGCCTTAAGGCAAGGTCCACCTTTAAAAAAAAAAAACAACTCTTGCCCTGCACTTTTTCCCCACATGCTGCTGGTTTTCTCCAATCAAATGTCTTTTTCAGAAGGTCAATAGAGATTACAGAGAGGTGCAATTATGAGCACACAGAATTGTACTTTGAAACCCTGCTCGGCCTGACACAGAGCAGTACCATCTTAAAATGTGCACAGTTAAAATCCAAGTTTGCTAACTGATACAGGTTTGTGCTTATAAATCACAAAGCAAATTTTACTTTGGACTCCATTAAATTCTTGACATTCTACATGTTAAAGATGATTAGGCAGGATTTGATCATATCTGATTTGGCTATCCACTGCATGCTGTTGTTTTAATTGCCAGAGTGAGTTGCTTTTTGTTGTTTAGGGGTTTTTTTTAAGTTGGCACACCAAAAGGTTACATAGAGCACTGATGCAATAAAGAATTCATCAGACTAAACATGATTATAAGAAAAAAAGTCTCTGGAAGCACAATGACTAGGACAAACACTGCTGCAAATACAGGCCCATTTAAATCTCTAAACAAGAAAGTTGCTTCAAAAGCCAAGTCTGAACACCCAGAAAAAGGCACACTGCATTTTTAGACAAGCTTCTGCTAATAACTTTGTGTTTTGTTGCTACCAAAGTTCTTCAAAGAAAAGTGTGTTATGCCATACATTTCATCAGAGCCCACCCACAGAAATCTTCCTTCTCTGCCAGGCAGATGACAGCTCCACACCCCACACTTGAGAGGAAAGTCCTCAGTACTGCTACTTAATTTCCCCATCACCCCAGCCAAGCCATTTCCTGCTACTTCCCACTGCCTCAGCTTGGAGGAAGTGTTTGGTTTCACTTGATGGCATTTGATGGCCCCAGTCAGAGCAGAAATGAAGCCACATAGGAAACCCAGATTGCAAAGTCACTGTTAGCACAGCTACAGCTGTTACAGCCATGGCAGGAGTTGTGGTTGCACAAAGGCCATTCTTTAATGAGCAGGGCCACCTTCCCCACCGGCTCCAGGTTAGAGCACCCAGTGCCACCAATGAGGCCAGGAGAGGGGAGCCATCCCAAAGCACAGCTCAGCAAAGGGCATTATGACCAGCTCTTACCTCCTAAGTTTGAGGGGTAGTGCTGTAGGCTGAGCTCATCAGCATTACACAGGGAATATCCTGCACCTGGCAAACCGAATGAGGCTGGCAACTTGTAAATTGCTCCATCTTGGCCATGCCACGTTCAAAGCCTGCAACATTTGTTGAGTTTGACCAGAGAGCGCTGGCCCCCAGCAGGGGCAGGAGGCAGGGGCACCCCAAGCACAGCGTGTCACCAAAGCCCCATAAGCAGAAGGAAAAGCATCGCTGTGGGAAGAGCCAAGAACAGGGACTCGCAGACAGACGTGATGATAGAAAAAGAACTCAAGTCCAGAGAAGAAGAAAAGGGAGGATGGAACAGGAAAGAAAGTGAGGGACTAAAACAAGGACAAGCAATAAAAGCAACAGCAGCAACAAGCTTAGCCCAGTAATTGTGCTACGACATGGCAAGGAGGAGTCAGGCAGATTAAATAAGTGGTTTGACAGAAGCTGTCTTCTCCAAGGAGTCCCTGTCCTATTTGTCTGCAGTTCAGCTGGGAAGTTTCAACATGCCCTCGAGTATCCATCCCATCATGCAGGATAATCAGGACAGCTAGAGCCACTCTGACATAAATGCCTCAGCAGAAAGCTTAAGGACAGCGTAGGAAAGGAGGGACCTCCTCTTGGAGCAAACCCCGCCGAGAGCACATGGCTCATTTCGAGAGGCAGCTCCCAGCAAGGTTAAGACGCTGTAAGTCTCCCAGCAGCCAGGATGGAGGAGGGGCAGGAGCACATGGCCCTTCCCCTCAAGAACAGGTTCAGCAGTCACCTACCCAGGCCAGCAGTGCCAAGGGAGCTCCTCCAAGAGCTGCAGGATGAGGCAGGCACCCAGTGAACAGGGCTCAGGGGCAGGGATGCTCTGTCAGTTCAGCAGGAGGAACTCATCCAGCAATAGCCAGATCTCAATAGCATTTGTCAGCTGATGATTTGATTACATAAGAAAGCCTTGCCTCAGAAAGGCCAGAGCCTATCCAGACTGTATGTTTTGAATTCTTAAAGCAGAGTACCAACAGTCTTACAGCTCATTAAGATTACACACAACAAACCTCCAGAGACAGCTACTGTTTCCTTGTCTCACCAGAACACTTGCCTCCACTGCTAACAGCAATCGTCTCCACCCCTTCTAAGAAGGTTGCTGCAGGGATATAATTATTTTTTGAACCACTCAGACCCTTTAAGATGCACTACTCATTTCTATTGTTCAGTTTATCCCCAGAAGATGGAACTTCCCAAAGCAGTGCCACTTCACAGAATTCCAACACACATGGTACTGGAGGGTGTGCGTCCATCCAAAAGCTGGACAGAGCCACCAAAGCCTCTCACCCTGTGATACACAGGGCACCTGCTTGGACCATCACCGGAAGGCACTTACTCAGCTTTCAGCCTTGGTCTGTTTCTCAGGCACCATTAGCCTAAAATACAGCCAAAACTCATTTTTCATTTGAAAGATGGGCAGATCAGGAAAAACCTTCTAGCAAATAGGAGACTTTCTATAGTAAGAGAAGAGGAGTTCTGTCATCAGCCTATGCAACCGGAAAACAACCTTTAAAGGCCTTCAGCTACTTGCATGAGAAGTGGCATTTTGCTGCTGAAAAGTTACCTACAGAGGAGTCTCGTACTTCACTTATTTCTGCGCTGGTTAGTGTGCAGGGCATAGGGAGAAACAGTGTCTGACCATGGAAACCCAGCCCACTTTACGGCCCAAATCAACTCCACAGTCTTAACAGGCACTGAAAACCTCAGCATCCATCACCTCTGGCGACTACAGGCTCAGGCCAAAAACCTGAGCCCCGCACACCTGCAGCCAGGGCCCGGCCCAGCCCAGCTAGAGCGCTCAGCAGGCGCCCGCTCGTCCTCAGCCGCAGCAGCAGCCGCAGATTTCGGACACGGTTACTCATTAGTCAGAGAAAAAACAACATCAGCAGCGCCCGAAACAGCACCGGCCAGTCCGGGCAGAAACTCCCGTGGTGCAGGAAAGGCAGCGACATTCCCGGCTGTTACCGAGGAGCCGCGCCGGGGATGTGCGGCGGGGGCTGCGCCCGGGCCGTGCCATGTTCCCGCACCCGCCGACAGAAGGGAGGGCGGGAGGGAGGGAAGAGGCCGCTCCCAGCGCGGGGACCCCCCTCCTTCGAAGCCCCCCCGTTCCCCGGCGCTCACCGTGGTGGGACATGGGCAGCACTGCGTTACCGGTGCCGCGGTAGTTGTAGATGACGGCGGCGGCGGCGCCGCGCTCGGCGGCGAGGTGGATCTTGTCGGCGAAGGAGCAGCCGCCGCCGCGCTGGATGAGAGCGAGCCAGCCCGGGGAGCCGCCGGCCGGGGGGGCCCCGCTGAAGTTGGTGAGCGCGCTGCAGGCATTGAAGGCGTCGGGGCTGTCGGGCAGCACCAGCAGCCCCTCAGCCGACTGCAGCGGCGAGTCCAGCCCATACAGGCCGCTCTCGCCCGCCTCCCAGCCGCTCCGGTTGCGGTCTGCGCTGTTCTCCCATGACACGTTCAGCCAGGCGGTCCACGCCGCTGCCGCCGCCGCCGCCCCGCGGGGACCGGGCGGCGGGACGGCGCAAAGCAACGCGGCCAGCGCCAGCAGCGCGGCCCCCGACGGCATCCCAGCACGGCCCGGCCCCGCCGCCCCGCCGCCTAAAGCCGCCGCCGCGGCTGCCGGGGGAGGAGCGGGGCCGCCCCCGCCGCGGCACGCCCCCAGCTCCGCGCGGCACCGCGTACCATCGCTCCGCACGGCACGGCACGGCACGGCCCGGCCCGGCACGGCCCGGCACGGCCCGGCACGGCACGGCCCGGCACGGCACGGCACGGCACGGCCCGGCACGGCACGGCACAGCCCGGCACGGCGTACCACCGCACCGCACCGCGCACCACTGCACAGCACCGCCCGGCGCCGCGGGAACCCCGCCGGGAGTGGACCCCCGCCGCTGCCCGGGGAGTGGGGATCCCGGGCGCTGCGGCCTCGCCGGTGCTGGGCGGGGTGCGCAGCTGGGCGTCCCCGTCGCTGTATTCTCTCCGGGCGCACAACCCACGTTTCTCCCGGGTGGATGCGGAGGGTCACCCGCCCGGGCCCCCTCTCAGAAGTGATGGCTCCTCCTGACATCACGTCTCGGGGTGATGGGTGATCCCCCGCGTGCCACCCAGGAGTGGTGGCTCACCTCCTCCATCACGTCCCAGCACAGCGGCCTCTTCCCCCAGCCCGCCCCAGTGCCCACAATGGACAGAGCACGGGGCGTGGCGTGGGCAGCGGGACCTCTGGAAGATGCCGATCTCCTTGACACTCCACAGCAGCCCGGAGACACAGTGGCACCAGCGCAAGGTGCCCAGCCGTGAGCCAGCCTGCTTCCAATGACTGAATTCATGTTTGCTGAATACTCAGCAGCACAGTCAGTCCTGACTGAAGTTGGCTTACGAAATACTGGGTTAGTACTGTTCCCTCACTGGACTGGCCATTGCTGCCCCCATCATTTGACAGATGCTTCAAACCTGCCACTTCAACCAGCAACCCCTTTTTCTACTTATCTGTTAGCTGTGTTGGCGTCATTAATTATTATTTGATCTATGGAACTCACAATAAAAAGTCCTGTTTCTCCAGGGCCCTGCAGTTACTTTTGGGGCAGCCAGTTTGCATGCACCAGTCCCTTGCTCCAGCACTTACACACTTTTGCCAAGTTGTCCTGCATCAGGCAGTGCGATCAAAATGCTGGCAGAGTCACTGCAACCACGAGTGTGACATGCTGTAGAGTCCTGCCAGGGAATTTGAGGCAACAAAGGAAAATAACAGGAGAAAGAACATTTTGAGTTCCTCTTCTCCACAGAGCCACTCTTTTGATGGAGAGGCCTTGCCTCCTATCAACTGCTCTGCAGGAATTGCCCTCAGTCCCAGGAGCCATTCAAACACATCCCAAACAGCCACATGTCTCTATACACAGGCTGGAGCTCTGGGTGAGAGCCCGCCATTGAGAAAGGAAGATACCTGAGTAGTGATTACATGGCCCAGGATCAGCTGCTGCCTATACAAGCACCAAAAAAGCTAGTGTAAACACAGAGTTCAACCCTTTCTCATAGGAGTCACCACTGCTCAGTTTTTACCTCAGGCTTTGGGCTGATTCTGAACCTGTGTGACTGATAACCAATTAACTCACCATCCGTCTGCAGTGCCCATTTCCCTTTCCTTTCCCTGTGCTAGGAGCAGCACACTGAGCATTACACAGCCAAACCTAGCTCAGGTTTGAATGCCTCCCTGGGGACAGGGGCTTTGGAACCAGCCCACTCCCCCTGCCAGCCATAGGCACTTCAAAACCAACCCCTCCACCAGCATCCACCCCACCAGCACAGCAGCTCCAGGTTTTGGCAGCTTAGTAGCACAGGGAGATTGGTCTGGTTTTGCTACTTCAGTAGCAGTGTGCAGAGCAGCTAATGAAGAGCAGATGAAGCAATTTGCTCAAGATCAATATTGCTAAACACACAAAGCTTACTAAGTGAACACTTTTGTCCTAACCTAAACAAACCTTTCATTTTCCCATTCCACATCTAAGTAGACAACTTATTTCAGCAGTAATAGCTCAGCTATAATAACAAGTAAATCCATAAGCAATCAGAGAAATGTGGTTTTGTTTTGAAACCTGTTCCATGTAGGGGCAGGGAAGAACTTAACACCCCTCTGAAAATACAACCAAGCTTTATGCAATCAACAGCAGCCAATCTGCTCAGACTCAAATGCCTCCAAAGCTTTAGGGATGTTTAGCTCTAGCATTTTCACTGAGACAAAACTGAACCAAAGTCAAAGGTTGGAACATTCTCAGAATACTAAAATTCCTATAGTTCTGGGGATTTTGAGCATAAGGCTTAGCCACAGTCTCTTATACATGCACACATTACAGTACATCATATGATTAAAAAGCACAAACCCAGGCTGGGTGAAGAATGGATTGAGAGCAGCCCTGAGAAGGACTTGGGGTGTTGATTGATGAGAAGCTCAACCAACCTTGTTTGGTGTGGCAGGGAAGCCAGTTACTGAAGGGGTCAGCAGTCCCTGTACATTCTGGGCTGGTCAGTGGCTCCTCTGGGCAAGCAAGGAGTGGGTCAGGTGGCTGGGAATCCCCAGCAGAGCTGATATGTTTTGAAACTCAGAAGATAATTGTACCTCATTGAAGCCACATATCTTACAGTGAGAACTTCCTGGCTGTCAGACTTAGAAAAATTCAGGAAAATGAAAAGGCAAGATCTAGCTTACAAACTGCAAAGCACATACAGCAGACACCTGTACGTTCATTAGTGTCATCTAACCATGAAAAATACACTGGTGCCTTCAAAACAAATACTAAAGGTTGCTCCGCACCACTGTCTAAAATACTTTCCAAGTTATACAGATAAAAACAGGACTCACTTCAGACACTCAGCCCTTTCCCTGCACTGCACCAAGCGCAGAACGGAACTCCTGGGTCTTTCTGACTAAGCACTGAAGTCAAGACTCAAAATGCATAACACCTTCTTTTTCTCATTGAATCTCTTGATCACAACAACACTCCCCCACAAACAGCCCTGGTTCCTCAGAGCCTGCCTGTACATTCCTGAAGCAAACTTCAGAGAAAGAAATGATCGGGTTTCTGCACCCTTTCATTCACCGTGATGCGCCGTCAGGAGGCTGCTGTTGCCTCTGCCTTGTGAATTGGACCCCACGGCTGCTGTGGCACCCCTTCCGGCTGCCACCTGCATTTTTCAGCCAAACTGCAACTGCCGCTTTCAAGCAGGGCTATCCACGGTGCATCCCCCTAATGAACTGCCTCTCTATTCCGTAGGAACACCATCGTACAGCCCCCCGGAATGGAACCACTTTGGCTGGTACTACGGCGAGGCAGCTACCGTCTGGTCCCTGGGCATCGTGCTGCACCAGATGGTCTGCGGGCAGCACCCGTTCCCGAAGGGCCGGAACATCAGCTGGGGCCAGCTGTCGCTCCCACAACGGCTCTCTCAAGGTGGATGCTCATCTCTGCGGCACGGGGGGAATAGCAGTGCTGGGAGACAGCAGCGGGCTCACGAGCATCCCGCTCTGGCAGCTGCCGAGGAGGTGGCACATGCCCCGCTCTCCTGCTCTCCTCCAAAACAAAGAATGGATGGGAAAGTTCAGGCACAGCTTGGAGCCCCCATGGCATGGCCTGGGCATGGCAATAGTGGGGCAAAGCGGACAGGAGCCTTCTGCAACTGACCGGCGCTTTCTGGTTTCTCCCCGCAGACTGCAAGGAACTCATCAGATGGTGTCTGTCCCTGCACTCCTTGGACAGGCCCTCATTAGAAGACCTGTCGTGTGATCCTTGGCTGCAGGATATTCACCATCCGTAGAAGAAGGGAGAGAGCCACAGGCACACTTTGATCCAGGGAGCCGGTAAGTTACAGCTCCACACGTGCCTTGGCAAGAAGAAGCCAAGAAACGCAGGCTTTTTTGCCCTGCCTGTATCGCTGCGCAGGGGTCGTCAGATGGGAACACGCAGCCCTTGTGCTGGAGCTGAGCTGCTCTTCCCAGCACTGGTGGCCGCCGTGCAAGCTGCTTTTGCTTGTCCTGCTTCACTGACAGCCGGGGCCCTGGGCGGGGCACTGACAGCCTGCTCTCAGCCGCAGGGAAGAAGGAGCCCCTGGAGAAGCTGTGCCAGGTGGGGCTGCTGCGTCTGGAGACATGGAGGACGACGTCAAGGATGACGCTCTTCCTCGACCTGGCCACCGGCAAGCTGAAGATGATGGGCTTTGATTCTGGCACCTTCTTCAAAGCCAGGCTCCACAGCGAATTTACAGATGAGTCCACACCCAGGGGGATGCTCCCAGATTTGGGCATTGCACGGCCTGGCCGGGAAGCAAAGGTTCCCCCCTTTGCTGGGGCGGATGCAACTAATTCTTCAGCCGGCTGCCAAGCTGCTTTTCGGCGGGCGGGCGGGATGGGCTGGGGTGCTTACGAAATGGGAGTCGGCCCCTGGCCCTGCCAACAGCCCCCACCACCCACTGTTCCCCGGGCTGGGGCTGGGGCTGGGGCAGCCAGC